>NC_089756.1:35688761-35696261 GCF_040412425.1 Macrobrachium rosenbergii | reverse complement strand
ATCAAAAACAAAGAAAAATGGACACTTCATAGGGGAAAACAACATGAAGTGTGAAAGTAACAGATAATTATGAAGGAAAACAAGTTACGGACAATATCAACAAAATTCTCTTCGGTTTCAAAGCAATCAGTTATGAGATCTAACTGGAAGATTACAGAAAAATTTAAAAGTTCCTTTAAAAAATCATGAAAAATTATTTTGCTGTAAGTGGACAAGCTGCAAGAACCTAATGATAAAAGGAATTAAATTCTGTAACCATATTTTTCTCACATTAGGAAAAAAACGAATCGTCATGTTGTAGATGTACAGTACATTATTTTTTGTCTCATTCCTCTGGACTTATAATATTAAATTATAGGAATCCTGCTTCTCTGGATGTAGACTACGTTTGTTTGACTGGTCTCATGCTGCAAAAACTTCTACAAAACAGCCCAAGTCATTTTGATGACTGACGTTTTTCTCACATTAACACGTGACGCGCCCTCATGTTCAACACGGACAGTACATTTATTTTATTGCACTCGATTTGTAATATTTAAAAAGAAACTGTCAACCACAGCTACCAGGGACTCTTGACATACCACACGTAATATAATAATCTCGGGCGCAAGAAAGGTTGACTGGATCTGATCCCGTAGGCGTTTCTCGATTCTGGTATTATGATGGAAGAAGAAGAAGAAGAAAATCGTTGCCTTCTCTTGAATTTCATTTCAGTAGTCGATGCTGATACTTGATGGTCCTTGGGTCTAAGTTTTCATCAAGCTTGTTTAAGTTTCGTTGCTGTCATTTCAAGGTTTTAGGTCTGGTGAAAAATTTTTTGTTAGAACTTCAACACATTTTTGTAATGTTTTCTTGTCAATTAGAAGCAAATATTCGAGAAAACAGATAACTACTGTACACTGTAGCGATGAAAAACCTGTAAACATTATGCGTCAAATAATGCGTAATGTGTACATCTTTAATTATGTCTTCACCCAGTGCAAATTACACAGGATTTGTCAGCCTATGTAATTAAGAATAACACAACTGATGTCATACAGGATGTTGTGCAGTACACTTCAGGCTAACAGAATTTCCTTGTGAATTATGTTATAAATATTCCATAATTATTTTATATAGCTGAACAGAAGGAGAGAAAGAACATCCATTTCGAAACGGAATAACAAACGACACTGTAATCGACCAGAATCTAGGTTAGACTGAGACAGACTGAGAGTGAAGGTGCCGCCGAATGACCGCTGATAAATACATGGTTTAGGGGGAGTGGTAGGGGGCGACGTGCCCTGCAGAGTTACCGTGAAATACGAGGCTGCCCTAATGGGGAATTTTCGTGTAACAGTTCCCGAAAATGACCGTCTCTACGAAATGCAGAGATGAACTGTGTTATCTCTGGTTGTCATTACTACCATCGAGCTAAGGGTTTCTCCCCTCTGAGCGAAGGCCAGCTCCGCCCAGGGTCCGGGAGGTACGTAATTATGCAACGAATTGAATTCGGACGCCCTCTGTTGCCACTCGGATCAAGTTGGGCGCTGTGTATGGCCTGGAGAAATTAGACGTCTGGGGGAACAGTGAGTTAGGTGTTGGTGAACGTAAATAAGAATTTGATGGGTGCCAGACACCAGCTTAACGTACAGTAGTCACTTTCAGCAAACATTTGCTCAAGTGAGAGAAAATGAGTACATGTCAGGATTTTGACTCAGAAATGTTATATTTACTCGAAAATGTAAATGAGACAGTTAAAATAGATACATTTGGGAAATCAAGGATATGACGTACAAAAAAAAAGAGGGAAAATGCGTACGTCGGGTGTGGGAAATATCACTTATATTTGAAAGGCTTCTAAAAAAACACACATCACATGACTGCCAAAAAGGAAAAAAAAGGAGAATATTTTAACATTCTTCACTGGTAAAATCCAAAGCACAACAGAATAGTTTGTTGTTAAGCTCACAGTAACAGCCTAAACGCAGGCATCGGTGCAGGGGTTCTATAAAACTAAACTATTCATACTAAATCTACGTCAAAGCTATAGATGTGTCCGAGACCAGCCCGGACTTGATACGCTGTAGTGAATATGCTTACTTTAAATAAATGCACAAGATTCACGAAATTGCCCTTTTCAAATTTTATGCAATTTTTTAAGGGAAGTCTGTTTCTTCGCTTAGGACTTTGTTCTGATAACTTCAGAAAACTTGCATTCAATGAACTTGGCACAATTCACTAGGAGCGTCACTTATTTCATTATGATTTCAGGCAATAATATCATCACAGTGGGAGGTCCTGTAGTATAAGAATACATGAGTTCTCACGAATTCGCTCTTGGCTGAGGAAATTCATATCACTCAACAATTCCATTGACAAGGGACGTCGATGAATTCTAGAAGTATTTTTTCCTTGGTTCGGTTCGCTGGGACTCCCAGGCTTGAGACTCCCAGGCCAATGCTTCAAGGGGCCCATGATGCTCTGGAAAGCTGAGAGTCACCACAGAGTGTGCAGAGCCAGAGGCTTCCAGGAGGGTGTCGCCCGCTGAAAAGTCACCAATGCCTTCAGAAGAAAGGAAAGGCGACTGAGGCAGTGGGGGTGGCTGTAAATGACGTCGTGGCACTGACTGTGATCCTCTCTGCCTGCTTTTCTGTCTTGATACTGACCTCCCACTAGACCTTGGTGGTGGTGGAGGAGGGGGAGGGGGTGGAGGGGGAGGAGGCAAATCAGTAGTGAGGGGAAGTGGAGGAGGAGGGGGTGGAGGATGAGAGAGGATGGGAAAAGATGATGATGGTGCGCGAGGAAGACCTCTGTGGGAATTTATAGGTCTAGGAACAGGTGGGATTGGTAAGGAAGATGATACTGAGTGATGGGAATTATGAGAATGAATGGAACTTAGTAATGAAAGCTCAGGAGAAGGACTAGCTTCAAGCTCGAGTGGCGGGGACGAGGTTGTCTTAAAGGTGAACTCTAATGAAGGAGATGGCACTGAAGTACTAGATTTCAAGGCATACGATGTTGTACTAACTTCAGGCTCAAGTGAAGGGGAGTGGGTTGTCTGAAAAGTTGATTCTAATGAAAAGGATGGCGATGAAGCACCAGAAATCCAGTCTTGTGGTATTGAACTATCTTCATGCTCAAGTGGAACGGAGGGGTTTGTCTTAAAGGTGAACTCTGATGAAGTCAAATCTTGCGATGTTATAGTTTCAAGTGGAATATCGTCTATAGATGATGAAGGGGAAGATGTGGGTAAAGTTATTTCAGTTGATGGGTTTGACAAAGGTGACTGTGACCCAACAGCTAAAGGAATGTGTGTGTCAGTAGATGTGTAAGATAAACTGTCCTCACTTGAAAGTTGAGAGGATGATGGTTCAAGAAAAGATGAAAGTGAACTAACAGTACTTGGATGAAGTGTACTTGTAGAAATATTTGTGGTTGTAGGTGATGATAATGGAAAGTAAGTCTCAGTAGAATTAATTAAAAACTCGTCTTCAAGTGGAAACGGTTCTGGGGGATATGGAGGTGGACTTGACATTGGAGAAATGGTAGTGGTTGAATCTGAATTCTTGGGGGATGTGGACGGAATTGGTGGAAGCGTTGGTCGAGGAAAACCTGGTGGTAATCGATGTGAAGGATCCGGATTGAGATGAGCAGGATAAGGCAACGATGAAGATGGTGGATAGGGTGCGAATTGTATCAGAGGATCATGGTACTCCTCCTCTTGATCTGTAAGAACAGAAGATGGCGAAGCAATAAAAAGAGCAGTGTAATCACTTGGGAAAGGGTAGTCTTCGTAGAGTGGTAAATGAGCCCCTTTACCGTGTGTTTCAGTTCTCTCTTTGGATTTTGCTGAAGGTACATAATTTGGCAAACTGAACGATGGAATAGGAGCAGATCCCACAGCAACACGATGATCTAAAAAGAAATCAAAAGGGTCACCTGGAACTGTTGGAACTGTAGGTACTGTTGGGACAGTTGGAATGAAAGGTACTGTGGGTATAGAATCTGGTGAATTTGTTACCCCTGCACTGTGGAAAGGAACTGTAGGAACAGTTGGTACTGTGGGAATCTTTGATATTGGTGGAAGTGTAGGAACAAACTGAGAAACAGAGGAATCTCTTGATCTTGAATCTTTGGTATTTCTCGACCCTCCAGAGTTGAAGTTTGATGCAGAATTAATTGATTTGGCTTTGTTGCTTGAGAGTCTTCCTTGGAAATTGTGGCCTTCCAGTGGTAGATTTTGAATGCTGGGTAAATTATTTGAACCTAAGAGGAATCTGTCTGAATCAGGTACAGATGTCCTAATTCTCAGATTTCCTTGTGCTGCATCACAGAGCCATGAATGGAATGGATGATTACATTTGTCATATTTTGGTGCAGGAGTCGTAGAGGGTGCTGGTATAGGATCAGCAAAATCTCCTTCTCCATCTTGAGGACTAGGCTGTGAATCTGGATCCAAAAATGAAGCTGCTGGCTCTTCATCAGCTGGTGGTGGTGGAGGGGGCCTTGGTGTAGTAGTAGTTACGAGTGGTCTTGCTGAAGAGGATTTTGACCATGCTTTTCGAGGTTTAGTTTTCTGGCACAAGAAGCTGTGGAATGGGTGACTGCAAATATCATCTAGTGTTGGTTCAGGTTCAGGCTGAGGTTCAGGGGATTCTATGGGGTCTGGAAGTGCCTGCGGTCCAGGATCTGCCAAACCTCCATCTGCTGGTGGTGTAGTTGTTAAAGGTGGAGGTGGGGGAGGAGTAGTAGGTGGTGGTGGAGGTTTCACAGTTGTTGATGTGGTTAGGGAGTTATCTGGAAATGGAACAGAGTCAGGTTCTTGGAATGAGGCTTCAGGGTCTAACAACTTTCCTTGTGCAGGTGCTGCAGTTGTTGGTAGAATAATTGGAGGAGGAGGAGGAGGAGGAGGAGGAGGTGGTGGAGGTCTTGTCGTTGGAGGGATTGTAGGACGCCTAGATCGAGGTGGTTTGCAAAGCCATGAGTGGAAGGCATGGAAGCATGGATCAGCTCCTTCCCATGAGGGTTTGGGTGTTGAAGGGGGTGGTGGTTGAGTGAGAGGGAATGGGAGCTGAGCCTGTTTAGGTCTGTTAGCAGGTTCTGCATCAAGCAAACCTCCTGAAGCGGATGGGTCTTCAGTGGTAGTAGGTGGCAGAAGTTTCGCAGGTTTCTGACACATCCATGCCGTAAAGGGATTACTGCAAATGTCAAAGGGAGTAGTAGAAGGTGGAGGGGGAGGAAGTGTGGTCTGTGGAAATGGTTGTGCATCAGGAAATAACTCAGATCCTGGTTGCTGATTAGAAGCATCTGGGAACACCCCAGACCCAGCAGGATCAGGGGTGGTTGTGGGTGGTGGAGGAGGTCTAGGACGTGGAGTTGTCCTTGGTTGAGGAGGTCCCCTACACAGCCAAGAATGGAATGGATGAGAGCACTTATCATAGACTCTGGGAGTAGTAGGAGGTGGTGGAGGGGGAGGTGTGGTGGAAGATGGTAAGGGAAGGGGATCTGGTAAAGACTCAACCCCATCATTAAAAGATGCATCGGGAAATATATCTTTTCCAGACTTTAGTGGTGGAGTGGTTGTAGTTCTGGGTTTTGGTGCCTTCTGACATAGCCAAGAATGAAAAGGATGGGAGCACTTATCATAAGGGGTAGTTGATATTGGTACTGGGGTAGTTGGAGGTCTAGGTGGATTAGGTGGGCCAGGGAAAGGCAGGGAATCAGAACCCGCTCTGTTTGAAGGTGCTGAGTCAGGAAACAGCCCACTGCCTTCCCTAGGAGGAGGTGTAGTGATGAAAGGTGGCACTGTTGGGGGCCTAGGGGGATTAGTTGAGGTTGGAAAAGGTAGGGTATCAAAATTCCTTCCATCTGAAGGTGCAGCATCAGGAAACAGGTCCCCACCTCCCCTGTTTGAATGTGTAGGGATGAAAGGTGGCAGGGATGGAGGTGGTGGCGGTACCGTCGGTGGACTCACAACTGAAGGGAAGATGGCGCTGGCCTGGGGCCGGTTCTGAGGGCATAGCCATGAGTGGAATGAATGAGAACATTTGTCGTAGGATGCTTTAGTCCTTCCACCTCCTGCTGAGCCTCGTGCCAGCTGTGGTAGGTCCTTACCAAGCACTGCCCGAGGTTGTCGCACTGACGGAAGCGACCCAGCTGAGGCACTCAGTATACAGCAGAGGATCAGCGTCCACATCTGCAAGAGGCAAGAGTGAAATTATGTTTTAAAGTTTATGATACAATAATAGAATAATTATGCTAATTCTGTGATGCATGAAAACAACATTAAACTGTCATAATGATAATTATGATAGAAAGTGAAAGTAAAATTATATAACTGTTTTGAAACCGGCCTTTTACCAAATTTCCATTATAGATGAAAATTCATAACTCAGGAAATGCATCCATTTTTGTTTTTACATTTTTTATTTAACGTGGCTTCTGCATCTGCCTGTCTGTGTGTCGTCAAATCTTGTAACTCAATTTTTGACCTGTCCCCTTCGCCCGATGGACTTGAAATTTTGCATGGTTACTCAATCCCGGTGACAATACAACCTTACATGATAAGTAGGTCAGCAGTGACGTAGCTGACCTACAGTGCCCTCTCCCAGTATCTCAGGATTTGTATGAAACTCTTCAGATTTTTCAAAACTTCTTTGACTCGGTAAATAACTCTTTGGATTTTTCATACCTTATTTGGCTCGACAGAATATTAATTTCGTTAGCTGTAATCATAAATCGGTTACAGTTTAGGTCAAAACTAAAAGTATAAAAAAAAAAAATATAAAAATCATTTTTAGAACACGCATTTATTAAAATGCACTAAAAAGTGAAAAATAAATCTTTTGAAACACACCAGGATTTTCTTATAATTAATCATGTCTACAAAAATAAAAGCGTGGGCTCCAAACATGGAAAGAACTGCTACAAGAAATAAAAAAAATATATTTCTTTTCTTGTAGCGCTTCTTGCCATGTTTGGCGCCCACTCTTTTATTTTTGTAGACACGATTAATTGTCAGAAAACCAGGTGTGTCTCAAAAGATTTATTTCTCATTCTTTAGGGCATTTTAATAAAGGCGTGTTTTAAGAATTTTTTATATTTTTTTATTACACTCCCCAATTAAAAGCAGAAACAGTAAAGCCTTACTGCTAGATTTAGTATCATGCACCCCGGTCAACGTGCCTGCTTCCAATCGATTCGTACCTTCTTAGGTCACATTGCGTGCGAGAATGCAAATGCAATTCTCCCAATGGCGTCGGTGCGTAGGGTCAAACAACATGTCGGACGCCGCTTTCGAGACAAAAAAAGCGGCTCTTGCCCAATTTCCTGACTTCTTGATCACCCTTGAGTGTCGTCACAGAAGGGAGAAGGGAACTAAGAACCATGTGGGATATTGGCGTTCAACGCATTTTACACAGACAGGCAAATTAAACACGTAATTCACAGCAGTTTATATACCCCCCTGTTATATCAGGAAATGCAGACGTGGCATTACCGATGGAAATTGGCGTACCT
>NC_089756.1:35656261-35683761 GCF_040412425.1 Macrobrachium rosenbergii | reverse complement strand
TATATATATACATATATATATATATATATATATATATATATATATATATATATATATATATATATATATATATATATATATAATATATATATATATGTGTGTGTGTGTGTGTGTGTGTGTGTTGTGTGTGCACCCTCAATAACTGAAGTAAACAGCAATGAACTAAATGTCATTGGAAAGGCGATATATTATACTTTACCTGTGTGAATAAAAATTGTGTACACTATTCTTATTTTTTTTTTTACAGAACCTTTTATTTTCTGGAAGACCATAGAAATGTAATGTTTTTTGATAGCTTTAAGCCGTCATTTTGACCCTATATAATTGTTGGTTTGCATTTTTGGTGCAAGTAATCAATCTGATAACAGCGGATAACCGCGTTAGCTGTCTTGTCTGTTCCTTTTCTTGACAAGATTTGCCCAAGAATTGTTTCTTGTTGGTGGAATTTATAATAATAATAATAATAATAATAATAATAATAATAATAATAATGAGACTTGTACTCTAGTGGTCGTGGTACTCGATTTGGGTTGGTCCTGCCGTGTGTCAAAATTCCGCTGTTGACCTAAGATGTGAATTAAGGACTTGGTAATTATTTGACTAAGGAAGGGTCGCGTCAAAGTTTGCGAAAAGCAAGGGGGCTAGCAGTCTTTTGTATAATAATAATAATAATAATAATAATAATAATAATAATAATAATAATAATAATAATAATAATAATAATAATAGAACCTTTTGAAAAGTATGATTTGATATTAATTAGTTATGTTTAAAATTTTTGGCTGTATCACAACCTCACATCTTCCTTACATCTGGCAACGAAATTTGTGTTAGTTTATCATAAATCTTGGATGGTCTGCTCTCTCTCTCTCTCTCTCTCTCTCTCTCTCTCTCTCTCTCTCTCTCTCTCTCTCTCTCTCTCTCTCTCTCTCGGACGAAATTTTACTCTGGTCTCATTTTCGTTTTTAATAAGTGTGCAGATTTTGATAATACCAGCTCACAATTCCTTTTATATAATAATTATATAATAATTTTTCATTAAGTTTGAAGTCTCTCTCTCTCTCTCTCTCTCTCTCTCTCTCTCTCTCTCTCTCTCTCTCTCTCTCTCTCTCTCTCTCTCTCTCTCTCTCAGACGAAAACTTCTTCCACTATCATGGACACGATGCTTTTCACCGGCCGAGCCAGTTTCTTGAGCACTTAATTGGTTTCTAATTTCGTACCATACCTGTTCTGATCAAGTCTAGTCTGGTCTCTCTCTCTCTCTCTCTCTCTCTCTCTCTCTCTCTCTCTCTCTCTCTCTCTCTCTCTTTTTACCGATCTGTTTGTTCTTAGACATAAATGCAAATAGAAAAGATATGGCCTCCTTCAATGAAGAGCCTCTCTCTCTCTCTCTCTCTCTCTCTCTCTCTCTCTCTCTCTCTCTCTCTCTCTCTCTCTCTCTCTCTCTCTTTTCCACCGATCTCTTTTTTCGTAGACATAATGCAAGTAGATAAGATATGGCCTCCTTAAATGGAGAATAAGCCATAGCAAGTACGAGCGTGGATGAAAAATTGAATAATAAAAAATTTCAGACACTTTTTTTATTTAAAAAAAGGTCAGAGACCAGAATATGATCAAGGAAAAGGGGCAACATTAAATTTTTCTTTTGTTATTTTATCCATTCGTATTTATTTCTGTTTTTCTATTTTTGTTTCTTATACATTAAAATAACTTTTGGTTCAGTTAAATTAGCAAAGTTCAGGAACGACGTTATGTGTCAGAAATACTCCGTAGGGGAGTAGTGCCGTCAGTGCACCTCATTCGGTGCACTGTAGGCATTACTTACGTTTCTTTGCAGCGTGCCTTCGGCCCCTAGCTGTAACCCCTTTCGTTCCTTTTACTGTACCTCCTTTCATGTTCTCTTTCTTCCATCTTACTTTCCTCAACCCTCTCCTAACAATTGATTCATAGTGCAACTGCTTTGAGGTTTTCCTCCTGTTACACCTTTCAAACCTTTTATTGTCAAATTCCATTTCAGCGCTGAATGACCTCATAGGTCCCAGTGCTTCGCCTTTGGTCTAAATTCTGTATTCAGTTCAATTCTATATGTCAGAAATATCGATCTATTCCTTATAGTAAGGGTCAAAGGGAAGGGTGTCCCTGTGCCCAGAACTAGCCCAGACTCGACGGAACTAAAATAAGGAAGAGGGGATCATTGTAATTTTTTTAGTGCCTGTTATTTTTGCAAGTGACTGTGTTTTTCAAATGCCTGTACTTTCATCATTCAAATGCCTGTACTTTCATTTTCAAATACTTGTAATTTCATTTTTCAAATGCCTGTACTTCCATTTTTCAAATGCCTGTATTTTCATTTTTCAAATGCCTGTACTTTCTTTTAAGTATGAGTCATCATAGCTACATGAGCAGGTGTCCGTGAGTAGCCCAGGCTGGACGTAAACGTAAGAAGAGGAAAGAAAAAAAAATAAGGAATTATCTATAATTTTTTCCCCTATTCGAGTGTTACTTATCATAACGCTTTCAGAAGAGGTCTTATTTGTTCTCTCGCCAAGTACAAGTAAATAAAGAAAAAGATTAAAGATGAAATAGATAATAAATGTATATGTATATTTATATATTTATACATATATACTGTATAAAAATTCTTCCACGACATAAGCTTTACCAAGATTACCATCCTGCTCATTAATTTACGTCCCGCGTCGCACCTAATTTCGCGACACGTCAGATGTTAACTGGCTCCGTGCGAAACCCACTTCCAGAGTTAACCACATAAATACGGGTTTGGTTTCCCCATTCGCTACAAAATTATCGAGAAGATGATAGTCTTTAGCCACGAAACTAACGCTTATCGGAATGAGTCGGTCACGCCATCATCTTTTCCCCAAGCGTTCGGGCCGCGCCTTGACGCAGCGGCTCGCTGGTGAGGGTCACGACTTGAATGGGTATAATAATGGTCATATATACTATATAATATATATAATATATATATATATATATATATATATATATATATATATATATATATATATATATATATATATATATATATATATATATATATATATATATATATATATATATATATATATATATATACATACTCCATGCAGTGTACTACGGGCTTTCGATATTGCTCAGCTATGGTGGGTTGCAGCAGTAAGGGGAAGTACAAATATCTACCAACTTCATCCCAAAGTACTGGCTGAAGACAGGAGTATATATATATATATATATATATATATATATATAAATATATATATATATATATATATATATATATATATATATATACATATATATTAAACGCCAAAGACTCAACAGCAAAATCAGACGATTTTTTTTTTGTGTAACAAAAACAAAAACATTAGAAATTTCTAATCGACGAAAGCAGCAAGCAAAAAACACATACAAAAACAGCAACAAGAACAACAGCAACAGAAATATGATTATGGACAAACCTCCCATTTAGGTCATGAGGCAGAATCCATCAGTTTCCCCCAGCAGTCCAACCAGTACTGATAATGAGACAATGTTCCCCGATGTCCGAAATTTGTTACCCCCTCCTGCTGGGCCACTTTTTGTCCCGGCTCTCATTAGTTCGCTTGTACGTGCTTTACTATCCTCTCTCTCTCTCTCTCTCTCTCTCTCTCTCTCTCTCTCTCTCTCTCTCTCTTTTATCATTCTTTTATTTGTTCTATTAACAGTTTTTATGTTGCACGTTTCATTCTCTTTTCTTTTCTGTTCTCTAATATTTTCTTTTCCTTTAGTTTATTTATGTTAATCCCATTGGTTGTTATGCGTCGCTTGATAATAATAATAATAATAATAATAATAATAATATCCAAAACACATTGCCTATACTTGTAGAAGAATTGTGTGTGTATAATATTCATGTATATATATTTATGTATATATGTATCTATATATACATATATATACATACATATATACACACACATATAAATATATATATATGTATATATAGAAAGGCAATGGATAAATTAGCACGTTACGTGCGCGTTCCTTTCAGACTGTACTAAAACGTCATCTTCGCTTCTATTACGGACCATCTACCTTTGAAATTCAGTCAGGCGAACAGGTGCCTTATTGCTAAGCGCAGTCAGGCTCATGTCTCCCTCACCTGCAGGCAGGGAGATGAATAGATAGTAAAGAGAAACCACAGGTAACCCACTGCCGATGTCTATAACCAGGTCACTTACTTTTCTTAGGAGCTTCCCAATCTTTTTAGAATTTTCTTTTTATGTGAGTCGTGACGAATCGGGATTGTCTGTCAGTATTTACTCAGCTTTGCAATTTGATTTTTACCCTACCTACTTTTTGTATGTATGGATATGAAATTTTATATATATATAATTATAAAATTTAAAAATTATATATATATATAAATATATATATATATATATATATATATATATATATATATATATATATATATTGTTCCTTTAATTTCATTGTTCCTTTCGTGCATGACGTGCGGAATTTAATTTTCCCTTTTTATGCCATATCTCTCAAGCCGAATTGTCTGGAAGCAAACCATGAATATAATCCTTTTCTCTAAACCACCGGTGCGGGAGACTGCCGAGCATGACCAATAGATTCTGTGGCCAGGAATGTCTCTGAACGGGTGGGTCTTAAACTAAAACGTACTATTACCAGAGGTTTTTGTGGCCAGGAGTGTCTCTGACACAGAAGAAGAATCTTCGGTCAGAAGTCTTTGCAACCAAGTCTTTGGCAAAGGTGTGCTACCAGTGATCTTCGTCACACAGTAAACGTTTTGACTAGAAGAGTCAAAGAGTTTCAGTGACCAAGAGAACCTTTGACAGAGGGTGTCTTTGGTCAAAAGCCTCTGTAACCAAGAGACTCTTTGGTCGAGAGAATCTTTGATCTGAAGTCTGTAACCAAGAGAATCTTCAACCGAGAGAGTCTTTGGTCAAATTCTCTGTAATCAAGAGAATCCTGACCTAGAGTCTTTGATCAAAAGTCTCTGTAACCAAGACAATCTTCAACCGAGACAGTCTTTGGTCAAATTCTCTGTAATCAAGAGAATATCTGACCTAGAGTTTTTGATCAAAAGTCTCTGTAATCAAGAGAATCTCTGATCTAGAGTCTTTGATCAAAAGCCTCTGCAAACAAGAGAAATTTTGACCGGTAGAGTCTTTTATCAAAGTCTCTGTAACCAAGAGAATCTTTGATCGAGAGTCTCAGATCAAATTTCTCTGCAGAGAAGTGAATCTTTGACTTACTGTAGAGTCTTTGATCAAAAGTCTATGTAACCAAGAGAATCTTTGATCGAGAATCTAAGATCAAATTTCTCTGCAACCAAGTGAATCTTTGACTTAGAGTCTTTGATCAAAAGTCTTTGTAACCAAAAGAATCTTTGACCGAGAGAGCCTTTGATCGGAATTCTCCTTGAACCGAGAGTCTGGTTAAAATTAAGGTTTCAGTAACAAGGAATCTTTAACCACAAACATCAGTTACTAAGAGTCTCTGTAACCAAGTAAGTCTTTGATCAAGATTACATTCGCCGTATCTTTAAAAGAGTGGCTGCGAAAACTCCTTTTTACGTCTCTGTTGCTATACTCCCCGAGGGGAGAAAGTCCTCCCCAACCAGTGGTCAGTGAGAACAAAGGGTATGTAATTTATGGCAGAGTTGAAAATGCTCCAGATGGGATGGAGGTACGTAATTACTGCCTATTTTATTATTTTTTTGCCCCGGCAAGTCGACATTGTCGTTAGATACGGCAGTCTCTCTCTCTCTCTCTCTCTCTCTCTCTCTCTCTCTCTCTCTCTCTCTCTCTCTCTTGATATTCTCCACAACCGGTAAAATGGAGATACAGAACTACATTACAATGTATAGGTTTAATGGTTTTCCTGTCTAATCCTGTAATCAGTTACAATATGTTATGAAGAATCAGCTGCTCGCTTGTTAACGCTGATGAGTCATATATTTCAAAAAGAAGGTTACGAGTGTAAGATGACATCTGTAAATGTCAAAATGAAGAATGAGTAAAACTTCTCTTGAGTAGTCTCATCAAAGAAAAAAATCAAAGTTTACCATGGATGTGGAGAAAAAGAAATAATTTACTGACAGCCCCAGAGTTACGGTCAAAAGGATATTCGGTAAGTGCTAACAGAGGTTACTGAAGACACTTAGAAAGAGTGTTACGCAGGTACGCAATTACCTGTGGTAAGAAGGGGATCCTGAAACTTATTGACATTGTTTTTCGGCCGAAGAGACCCCATTACTTTCTGTCAGCTCGGTTAGAAATGTAGCCTTGAACAGGTTTTTTTTTTTATTTCTTTGTTTTTTATATTGGCTGATATCAGTGTAATTTACCTTGTGGTACACTCCTTCTCTGTTGGTTGTACAGAGTTCCGAGATCCACACTGGGCATTTTAAGCAATGACTCGTGATGGCATAAGGCCGCCTAAATGTAAACGAACCACTGCTCATTCTTCAAACCAACAGTTTCATTCCCTCCAATTCGTAGCTTTAGAATTCTCTTCCTGCCGCTGTTTTTCCTGATTCTTATAATCTTCCTGCTTTAAAAGGCAGGTCTGTTGCCCAATCTTTCTCGTTCACTTACCGCTTTAGTTTTGCTACGGGCCTGGGCTAGAAAAGGGTGTGATTTTGCCCGTCCAACATCCTGTGCCTACACTAATAAGTTATTGAATTAACGATTGACTAATATTTTGGGTTTAAGTTAGAAAGTTAAGCATCCTACTACGATAACTAAGGATATTTTTTTATTTTATGCAGTTAAAACTCAGTGGGTCCCGAAATATTCAGTTAAAGAAAGCCAGTCCAAATCATTTTCGTCAAATACAGAATACGCACCATGGGAGTTGGGTCGGTATTCCCCCAGCGTGTTTACGAAAATGAATTCTAGATATACGACCAGTCTGGGACGGACTTCTCCGCTTACTCTAACCTCTCCATATTACTCGGCAAAAGAAAGTAAAAGGACTTACGAATCTCCTCGGCAGAGGAGGGGGGGGAGATTAAGAACGGTTTTGTAGATGGAATAACTTATTCGAGAAATGACGGGGTGCTTTGGCAACGTTCCGAACAATACCTCCGGTAGAAAGTTTTCCAGCTATCCTTCCCTTCCATCTGTCGACCCGTGGCCACCTCCGAATTATTCAGGCTCTCTCGCTTTTTACGCTTAATTACGGCAGCCACTTTCTTTTTAAAGGAAAAGTTTGACGCATTTTACACATAAGTCAAAGACAAGGAGTCAAGAAATCCTTTTACGGAAGATTAAAAGAAAAACAGGGAACGAAGTTTTCGGCGATTCGACGTCGAAACGAATCTAAAGCCAGAGTTCCTGCCAAGCTTTCGAACGTCATAATTTAGCGTCCTTGCCATAGGTCGTCGTGACGTCATCAAAACAACGCGGATGAACCCCGGAGATTTTGAGATAATCAGGGACCGATTACGAGAAGGTAATGGAGAGAAGATTCTCCTTAAAAGGGGCTACAGAGAAAGGTACAAAGGCGGCTACAGCAAAAAGTAATGCGGATGTTTTTGAGAGAGAGAGAGAGAGAGAGAGAGAGAGAGAGAGAGAGAGAGGACGATTGCTGGGTAAAATGATTTGAAGAAAATATTAGTAATGTCAATGGAAAATATAAATATGGTAGCAACAGAATAACTATTATGAACAGTAAAATTGATCATTATTAATTTATATAACTGGAAGTCGGATGATGATTATGAAGGGCACAGAGTATAGATTATGTTAGTTATAAACACTTAGGTTTCACTAGTCTATTGACTGTTATATTTGCATATATATATTATATATATATATATATTATATATATATATATATTATATACAATATATATATATATATATAATATATATATATATAGTATATATATAATATATATATATATATATATATATATATATATATATATATATATATATATATATATATATATATATATATCACATGCACAATTGTTCTGTGCATTAGTACAATTACTAGCAGGACTAATGAGGTCCTGTTAGTAAATATATACATACTATATGTATATATGCATATATATATATATATATATATATATATATATATATATATATATATATATACATTTTATATATATATATATATATATATATATATATATATATATATATATTTTTAAAGGTTTACTGTGTTGAGAATATCAATATTAGCAAAGAAGCTGAATGTGCTTAAAAGTCAGGGAGAATGAGCAACAATTTTTGCCATGGAGATTTGGAGACTGACAGTGGTCGATTCGTTTAGTTGTGTAAAGAAAGTGTACCATTACAGTGGTATGCTGAGGGTGGTCAGTCACTGGATAAGTCAAGTGAGGAAAGTTACGGGATTTCTGTAGTAGTTTTGAAGAGAAGAGAGGTGCTGTTTTGTAATAGTTTTGAAGAGAAAAGAGGTGCTGTTTGCAGAATCAAAAGTTCACATGAATGGAGGAATTGCTTAACTAATTCTCCTTTATGGAAGTGAAGTCTGTATGTTGATCTCAAGTGTTGCCAATGCCGCGTTACGCCAAGGGCCTCTGTGAAATTCTGAACCGTAAGGCTTTGCTGTGCTTTGTCTTCCACAAATCTCTACCCATTTCCAGCATCCCCTCTTACAGTTCCTCATCCAAGTAGGCCTGTGTCTTCTAATTCTTCTGGTGCTCACAAAAAGTCTTGCTGACACTGTCACGTAACATTCTCTTTTTGGTTGTGCGAAGGACATGTCCAAGCCATCTCTGTCTCCCTTTCATCATTATCTCATCTACATATCGAACTGCCATAATTTTCCTCGTTGTATTATTTCTAATTCTATCCGGACTCCTAAAATTCTTCTGGAAGTTTTTTTCCCAAATCGACAAAATCTTTCAGGTATTGTTTCATTGCACATTGAGATTCATCTTCATACAGTAATATGTATATGTATATACAGTATATTTTATATATATATATATGTATATATATATATATATATATATATATATATATATATATATATATATATGTATATATATATATATATATATATATATATATATATATATATATATATATATATATAAAATATATATTTTTATTATGAATATGTGTATGTATGGGTTCATGTATGGATATACATCCTCAGTGAATATTTTAGAGAGAGAGAGAGAGGCTTTCAGAAGTTAAACTGCAAATTAAAAGAAAACGAAGAGAGTTAAGATGCCAGAGTAGGTAAAAAGTCAGAGAGAGAGAGAGAGAGAGAGAGAGAGGGTCACAATCCCTCGAAAACTACCCAATGGAAGAAGTCGCCCCTTAATTAACGGAATGGCATAAATGGCTGCCGCAACAAGGCGTTCGGCTCCCATCAGCGAATCCAACGGCTGGAAGGAGCTTCTATTTACTTTTTCGCTTCGCGCTTAATTGGCGGTCGTTGGGCGCCGTCACCGGCGAACGTTTTCATTACTTCCTCTCCTTTGATGACCCTAATCACGGCTCTCGAAGGGCTGAAGAACAGACGCCTCCGAAGACAGCATTGTTTTGTTTGGCGTCTGGTTGTTTATCTAGGAGATAAGAGGATGAAGTAAATTCTTGCATTTTTTTTAGAGGAAGAAGTTTTCCGTTTTCTTCGGAGTCGCAGTACAGTTTACTGTCTCCCGAACAAACGGCGTTGTTTACTTTGAGTAGGACTGGAAAGAGAAAGAAAGAGCAAGTTAAAAAAAGCGCCGAAGTTTCTATGGTGCAACCGAGTTTTCTGTATAGCCGCTACAGCGTATGATCAAGGCCGCTGAAAATAGATCTGTCTTTCGGTGGCCTCGGTATAATGCTGTATGAGCTGCGGCCCATGAAACTTTAACAACGGCCCGGTGGTGAGCTATCCTATATCATTGCCAGCAGCACGATTATGGCTAACTTTAACTTTAAGTAAAATAGAAACTGCTGAGGCTAGAGGGCTGCAATTTGGTATGTTCGATGACTGGAGTGTGGATGATCAACATACCAATTTGCAGCCCTCTAGCCTCAGTGGTCTTTAAGATCTGAGGGCGGACAGAATAAAGTGCTGTAAAGTTCTGACGGACAGGGAAAGCCGGCACAGTAGTTTTCTTTGACAGAAAACTAAAAAAAAAGAGTTTATTTCAACACCAGAAAAAGGACGAATTTGAAGTTTGCTTTGGGGATAAAACCCTGAAGAGGAAGGTTTATTTTTCCTCTTCCGTCGGAATAAAGTCCCATTTCCTGTTTCCCGAACAAAGAGCGTTGTTTACTTTGAGCATATTTGGGAAAAGAAAGAAGTATATTTGAGTTGCACTTTTAGATAAAAGTGATGAATTTTAAGTTTAGTTTAGGGGCTTGGACCCTTTCTTTTCCTTTTCCTTAAACATACTTTATTTCCCTTTTCTTCAGTCCAGGTATAGTTAAGGATATAGTTACGGATAGGATGCTCGTCTTGATAGCTCTCGTATAACAAAACTCAAATAATATTTGATTGCTGGCGTTAGCAATGGGAAAGACGCGAAGTGAAGAGATTCCAAACCTCTCTCTCTCTCTCTCTCTCTCTCTCTCTCTCTCTCTCTCTCTCTCTCTCTCTCTCTCTCTCTCTCTCTCTCTGTGAGGACTTACCCACGAATCTGTTGTAAAAGTACGGTGCTTATGTTTTCACAGCAATAATTTTGCCTTTCCTAATGTCTTGAAAATATGACAGACTGTCTTTTAAAACGCCTTGTTGAGCTAATGTCTGGCAGAAAGAGTAATTTCGGTGGGTGTTTTTTTAAGGAATTTGCCTTCGGATTTTACCGTTGTATTTTGTACCTGAAGATTTATATAAACACACATATATATACAAATATATGTATATTTGTATATATATAAATGCATATAGTAAGTATGTATATATATATATATGTATGTATATAAATATATGTATCGATATATATAAATATAATACATTATATACAGTATACATACATATATATATATATATATATATATATATATATATATATATATATATATATATATATATAGATATATATATATATATATATATATATATATATATATATATATATATATATATATATATGATATACATATATATATATATATATATATATATATATATATATATATATATATATATATATATATATATATATATATATATATATATATATATATATATATATATATATATATATGTATATATATACACACACACACGTACAAAACTACCAATATGCAGTAAATGCTTAACTTTCCGATTCTTTTCAGATTGACTGCTGTATCTTTATAGATCTGGTGAATGTGACTATTTGATACACACACAAACACACACACACACACACACACACACACACTGCCATCCTGGTTTGTATTTTATTTATGGCTTGGGATACTATTGCATTCTGCTCCAAAGGAGAATACCCACTATCAAAGAGCCCATGAGTCCTTAAATTATAAATGAGTCTCTTCCCATAAGGCCAAAGGCATGTCCTCTGTTCATGTTAGAGATCCCTGGAAATTAAACAACAGCGTTCATGTCCTCGACCCCGATTTTTTTTGGGGGTGGGTCGGGGAATTGAAAGTCATCAAATGGTTTAGGGCAGATAGTTTAAAACCCTTGTATACTCTGTACTTGTATTTGTTAAAAAAAAAAAGAGATGAACTAAGATATTGAATCTTAGAATGCTGAATGTGCTCCGATGACGTAAGTAGAGAAGAAATGCTTTACTGTAGATGTGTATGAATGGAGAAAGTGGGATGTTATGCCCCACACGGAAACTGGACTGAATTCTCAGTGCCCTGGACTAGGAAGGACAAAAAGAGATTGTCTGAAGTGGTTAGATTTAGGGAAAATGAGAATATGTCTCTTGATACATCAGTAACACTGGTCCTGAACAGGGAATAGGGATATTGAAAAAGAGAAGATTCTGGGAGAGTCCGCATCAGTGCCTTGGTAGCATGGCTTGTTTTTGGAGGTGGAGAAAGGTAGACGACAGAAAAAGAGTTACTGCAGTTGGTAGATACGGAATTTCTGGAGCGACGGAATGTTCTGGGAAATGGCTGTGATTTTCGGGAGCATGCAGTTTCTAAAGGATACTTAAAAACTAGCTTTTCCTGATCATTTTCTCTTTCCCATGTGTACAGTACTTGTGAGATCGTTTAGAAACCCACAAGTACTGGGAAAGAGAAATTGGTCACGAAAAGTATATTTGTTAGATTAATGTGTGTACGGAGTAGATGGTAGCAAAGTCATTAACGTAATGGTGAGAATATGAGTGGCTGGAGGTATAAATGATCATTACCAGCTTGAAGGAAAGCTGAAAGTAAAGTATAATTTTGATTGTACATTGAGGCCTGAGAAGTGGATGTCATTAAAAGGCAGTGAGAGCAGAGCTTATTCCAGAGAGAGAGAGAGAGAGAGAGAGAGAGAGAGAGAGAGAGAGAGAGATTGTTTGAAGTGGAATTGCAGGACAGAAGAAAGGGACTCATAGAGGTAAGCATTCAAAGCATATAAGGGTTCGAGTCTCCTGCAGGGCGATGAAAAATCACAGGCTCTGTATCATGATCAGTTACTGCTGCAGTGTGGTGTCTGCGGTGGGAGGTTGAAACCATCATTCTTTGGCAGCTTGAATTTCAAGCCAATGGCCCCTTTGGTGTACTTGTTCCATTTGAATAGGTTTTATCTACTGAAATAATAATAATATAATAATGATACATGTTAATTGTCACACTGACCCAAACATAAATGACTTGACTCTCTCGTGTAGTGTAAGGGCTCGTAAAACTGTCAACTTCTGGCACCAGGAAAGGAAAGACATAAAATTGGGAAAAGTAATATTTTTTCTTAAAAGAAAGCTCAAAGTCTTTTACGGATTTTTGTATGTATGCCATATTACGCTGTATATCATTCCATTTTGCGGAGAATGAAATAGGGCTATTCATTTTTGGTATACAACGAAGACAGTTGTATTGCCAACGTTTGAAACATTCAAAAGCTTTCTGTTCTTCCGCTTGGAACATTTAGAAAATATATATGATTTCTTTGAAAGCCCAAGAGCACTCTCCATATTTCAAAACTTATGTTGTTAATTTTAGAAGGTGTATACTTGTGTTAGGTGTTAATATTATTAACTGTTATTAATTTGGTTATTTTAATTTTTTCAACAGAGCTTTTTAGGCCATGGGAACTTGTTATGCCAGATAGCAACTTTTTGGGCCTCTCCCATAACGATGGTTATATGTTATGAATAATAATGATATTGATATTTATATATTTATTTATTTTATTTATCCGTATCACGATAATAAGCATGAATGCCTTCAGACAATTCCAGTACGATATAAGATGTAATTTCAAATTATTCATTCTGAATGCCAAGGCTGATGGGAATGGCGAGGTAACGTCCTCTTGTAGCCCAGACCCGAAATATATCAACAAAAGGGAGTGGGAAATAGGATAGGACTTAACGACGAAGGAAGTAGTAGACCTGTCCGTCTCTTAAAAGAAGGGAGGCTATAGGTCAGCGAAAAAATAAAAGAAGGAAGGTTATGGGTCAGTGAAAAAATAAAAGAAGGAAGGTTATGGGTCAGTGAAAAAATAAAAGAAGGAAGGTTATGGGTCAGTAAAAAAATAAAAGAAGGAAGGTTATGGGTCAGTGAAAAAATAAAAGAAGGAAGGTTATAGGTCAGTAAAAAAATAGAAGAAGGAAGGTTATAAGTCAGCGAAAAAATAAAAGAAGGAAGATTATAGGTCAGCAAAAAAATAAAAGAAGGAAGGTTATAGGTCAGTGAAAAAATAAAAGAAGGAAGGTTATAGGTCAGTGAAAAATAAAAGAAGTAAGGTTATAGGTCAGTGAAAAAAATAAAAGAAGTAAGGTTATAGGTCAGTGAAAAAAATAAAAGAAGGAAGGTTATAGGTCAGTGAAAAAAATAAAAGAAGGAAGGTTATAGGTCAGTGAAAAAATAAAAGAAGTAAGGTTATAGGTCAGTGAAAAAAATAAAAGAAGGAAGGTTATAGGTCAGTGAAAAAATAAAAGAAGTAAGGTTATAGGTCAGTGAAAAAATAAAAGAAGGAAGGTTATAGGTCGGTGAAAAAATAAAAGAAGGAAGGTTATAGGTCAATGAAAAAATAAAAGAAGGAAGGTTATAGGCCAGTGAAAAAATAACAGAAGGAAGGTTGTAGGTCAGTGAAAAAACAAAAGAAGGAAGGTTATAGGTCAGTGAAAAAAAGAAGTAAGGTTATAGGTCAGTGAAAAAATAAAAGAAGAAGGTTACAGGTCAGTAAAAAAACTAAAAGAAAAAAAATTCTTTTCGAAGTAAAGTCGCTGTGTACCTACACCCGCGGTGTGTACTTTTGGCTCGTAAGTATGGTGTTCGTATCCGCGTGTGTACACAGGTAATTTGTAGGTTCTGGTTTGTAACAGGTAGCCAGGGGATGTTTGTACCATAATCGTATGTATTGTTTACTGTAATGTTCCTCAGGAGATGGGGCTAGAAAGGCCTTTGTTAGAAGATGCCACATCTGCAGGTTCATTCGTCTTATTTTTTTATTTGTTTTTCTCTTGTATTTCCCGTCATAGGGTTGATGGTGAGAGAGAGAGAGAGAGAGAGAGAGAGAGAGAGAGAGAGAGAGATTGTAAAAGATAATTCGTTTATTGTGTGCTGAGATTAAGATAAATCGTGTATGAGGTAACTAGCTATGGGGTTAGTAACGAATTTGGAGAGAGAGAGAGAGAATTTGCAAAAGATAATTAGTTTACTGTGTGCCGAGATTAATATAAATCGTGTACGAGGTAACTAGCTATGGGGTTAGTAACGAATCTGGAGAGAGAGAGAGAGAGAGCAAAAGGATAATGCGTTTATTGTATGTTGAGATTAAGATAAATCGTGTATGAGGTAACTAGCTATGGGGTTAGTAACGAATTTGGAGAGAGAGAGAGAGAGAGAGAGAGAGAGAGAGAATTTGCAAAAGATAATTCGTTTACTGTGTGGCGAGATTAATATAAATCGTGTACGAGGTAAGTAGCTATGGGGTTAGTAACGAATCTGGAGAGAGAGAGAGAGAGAGAGAGAGAGAGAGAGAGAGAGAGAGAGAGAGAGAGAGAGAGAATATTTGCAAAAGGATAATGCGTTTATTGTATGTTGAGATTAAGATAAATCGTGTATGAGGTAACTAGCTATGGGGTTAGTAACGAATTTGGAGAGAGAGAGAGAGAGAGAGAGAGAATTTGCAAAAGATAATTAGTTTACTGTGTGCTGAGATTAATATAAATCGTATATGAGGTAGCTAGCTATGGGGTTAGTAGCTAATCGAGAGAGAGAGAGAGAGAGAGAGAGAGAGAGAGAGAGAGAGAGAGAGAGAGAGAATTTGCAAAAGATAATGCGTTTATTGTGTGCTGAGATTAAGATAAATCGTGTATGAGGTAACTAGCTATGGGGTTAGTAACGAATTTGGAGAGAGAGAGAGAGAGAGAGAGAGAGAGAGAGAGAGAGAGAGAGAGAGAGAGAGAGAGAGAATTTGCAAAAGATAATTAGTTTACTGTGTGCCGAGATTAATATAAATCGTGTACGTGGGTAGTAATAGCTATGGGGTTAGTAACGAATTTGAGAGAGAGAGAGAGAGAGAGAGAGAGAGAGAGAGAGAGAATTTGCAAAAGGATAATGCGTGCATTGTATGTTGAGATTAAGATAAATCGTGTATGAGGTAACTAGCTATGGGGTTAGTAACGAATTTGGAGAGAGAGAGAGAGAGAATTTGTAAAAGATAATGCGTTTATTGTGTGTTGAGATTAAGATAAATCGTGTATGAGGTAACTGGCTATGGGCTTAGTAACGAATTTGGAGAGAGAGAGAGAGAGAGAGAGAGAGAGAGAGAGAGAGAGAGAGAGAGAGAGCAAAAACACAGGCATAAATCACAAAGCGAGAGATATGTACATAAACACCACTAAACAAATTTAAAAAGCAAAGCCATTTACATAAACGTAAAGGAAAGGCTTGTACGCGCTTTGGCAAACAAATTATGCGCGCCCTCGTGCGCCCGGTAGAAATTTCAAGAAAGCGCGCAAACAAACTTCCATCGTAAACGCGCATACCCAGCCCCACGGTCTACGTATATGCCCAGCCCTTTACCTCGGCTGTAATTTCCGCAAGTGTTCACCTACGCCCGTAAGGTGGAAGAGCATAGGTCATTCCTTACTAGTATTTACTCAGCGCAAGCAAATAATTACATGTGTTACCACCTTTTAAACTTTCCACCTTGTGGGATGAGAGATAGCATATGTTACAGGGAAGGAGAGTGGGGGATTAACACATATGAGTATGTGTGTTTGTGAGGTTGGGTAAAAGGCTGTACACATGTATGTGCAGTATAATCACTAAAGTCTAAAAAATTGTTTCATTATCAGAAATTCAGAATGAAACTGAAACGTCGATGTGCACTTGTTTAACGTACGCTTGTGTGTATCAAAATGGAACGGAGCCAAATGTGTTCATGCGTGTGCAAATGTGTGTACATGTGTACGAATAGTCCCTGAAATCTAATAGGTGTGAGTGTAAAGCACATAACCATATAAATAATTATCTAAACGCATTTCTAAACAAGGCATTTTGTATTTTGCATGCGTTCGCGCTTATCGTTCAATTCAGTTCGGAGGCTTTACCTTTGCACCGGCACCTCTTTAGCGCCAAAAATTTTGTGTTGCCAAGCTCGGTTTTCGAATACGTAATGAAGAAGAAGAAGAAGAAGAAGAAGAAGAAGAAGAAGAAGAAGAAGAAGAAGAAGAAGCGTTCACGCTTATCGTTCAATTGAGCTCGGAGGTCATACCTTTGCACCGGCACTTCTCTTGTGAGTGTAACTTTGTGTTGCCAAGCTCCGTTTTCGAATTCGTAATGAAGAAGAAGAAGAAAGCAAGGCATGTTTATTATGCTTGTGCTTACGCGTATACGTTCAATTCAGTCCAGAGGTTTTACCTTTGCACCGGCACCTCTTTAGCGCCAATAATTTTGTGTTGCCAAGCTCCGTTTTCGAATACGTAATGAAGAAGAAGAAGAAGAAGAAGAAGAAGAAGAAGAAGAAGAAGAAGAAGAAAGGGCTGGCCGACCAGAGAGGTGGTGGGAATAATGACTTCTGAGCGGAATACTGATGCTTCGAAGAGAGCTGGCCAAAACTACTACCTGACGGATGGCTCCCACTTCATCTGTTTGGGAAAGATTTATTTGTGTTTGTTTTGTGTTTTTTGCCGGGTAGTATGATGGGGCTCCTTCCTTCCTATTCCCGAGGAGTTTTTTCGTTTTTACGACAGTTGTTAAGACCATTTTTTTTTACTGTAGGTTTCTTTGAATTTTTTTTTCTCAGCTCTAAGAGGTTTACAAAAATTTAGTGCTATTTTTCCTTTCGAGTTTGCCCTCTTCATGATAGCTCCAGCTTTGGCAGTGTCGACAGAATCTTGTTTTGTATATTTTTGTCTCTATTAAGGACGTGTTTTTTCTATGAATTTTTTTTTTCAGTTAGTTTCTAAGGAGTTTTCTATGAGTACCGTGTTGTATCTTTGATTTTCATTTACCCTTTATTGCATTTTTAAAATAAAAGATTTACATTTAGCATTTCTCTCTCTACCATACTGAATCTTGATGAGTATGAAATGATCACAGTCATAATGGAGAATCTGTTTCGTGACGATAATGATACTGATAATAGGGCTAATGTTGATGATGATAATGACCAATCATGATGGAATTAATGTACAATTGACAAATTGTAGGATAAAGTTATCACCCGAAACGCGTATGCAGTACACTCGTGTGATTATAAATTTTTTGCATTACCCATGAATGAAATATAACAGAACTTATCTTTCGACAAAAGACTACTTTACGTGTCTGCAGATTCTAATGTATTCGTTCTTTATTTATTAATATAATCACTTTTGCTTTATTATTCACTCCCTTTGACTTGTTTACATTTATCCAGTGTATTTATTTTTTATTACTATATTACTTATGTTTGCTTACTTGCTGCCTTTAGGGTTTCTGGTCTTTGAGTGACGCCACATCACGGTATCAAGAAATGAATCAGCCAAAGGCAAATTTATACGTTCTTATTGTTGATTTTAACTATTTAATTTTGCCATATGTATTCAATTTCATTTACTTATTTATTATTATTTATTTATCTTTATTTATTTTTATTTATTTTTATTTTTAATTATTTATTATCTATTAATTTGTATTTATTTATCATATATTTATTTTTATTTGTTTTATTTATTTATTTACGTTTGTTTTTGTTTATTTGTTTTTAATTATTTTTATTTATTTTTATTAGTTTTATTTATTGAATTTAATTTTATTTATTCATATATTCATTTATTTTTAATTATTTATATTTATTTATGTATTATTATGTATTCATTTTTATTTGTTTTTTAATTAATTATCTTTTTATTATTTACTTATATTTATTTAATGTACTTTTTATTTATCATTATTTATCAGCAAATCACAGAGAAATTACCTTATTGAGTTTGAACATTCACGAAAAGACTTTGGAAACTTTTTATGCAAAAGGAAACAAGTAAAAAAATCCCCTGAAGTTTCTTCAGCGCAATCGAGTTTCTGTACAGCGTATAATCAAGGCCACCGAAAACAGATCTTTCGGTGGTCTTTTGGTGGCCTGGGCATATGAAACTTTAAATACGGGCCGATGGTGGCCTTTCCTATATCGTTGCGAGAAGCACATTATGGCTAACTTTAACCTTACATAAAATAAAAACTACTGAGGCTAGAGCGCTGCAATTTGGTATGTTTGTATGATTGGAGGGTGGATGATCAACATACCAATTTGCAGCCCTCTAGCCTCAGTAGTTTTTAAGATCTGAGGGCGGACAGAAAAAAGTGCGGACGGACAGGCTAAGCCGGCACAGTAGTTTTCTTTTACAGAAAACTAAAAAGGAAAGGTTGCGCCTTATTTCGCCAAACTCTTAAGAAAAGGAAGTCCGATGGGATGGGCAATTTGCTTTTCTTTTCTTGGTAGATTTTTAGTAAAAAAAAAAAAAAAAATTGAGTAAAGGGAACTCGAAAGGAAAATAGTCCTGCACTTTATAGAGGTTAAGCGACTGAGGCTCTCTCTCTCTCTCTCTCTCTCTCTCTCTCTCTCTCTCTCTCTCTCTCTCTCTCTCTACTTTTACCAATTCAAAAGAAAACCAATCAGTTGAACGTCATAAATTGTAGCTACTCCGATTGGAAACCAATCAGTAAGATCTCGCATATTTCTCAAGTACATGAACCTTTCGGCCCACAGCCAATAAAATGGCGTTGTTTCTAGTACGATATATCTAATTTACACCGGGCAAATGTAAGCCGCTCTGCCATTGGTCGGCGAGGCTGGTCAAGCAGCCAATCGCGAAGGGTTGTTCAGATGGTGTGAGCATTAGAAAGTGTGGAGAATGATATAAGACTTAGCCCTGTTCTAATGGCTTAGGCCTACTGTTATTCTTTTCTTTGAGGAGGGGAGGGAGGGAGAGAAGGAAGGGTGGGAGAGGAGGAGGGGAGAGGGAAAGTTGGAGGGGAAGGGTGGGGGGGCAGAAGTGAGAAAGGGGCTTGCCTTCAGAGGTCTTTTGAAACGACTGTGAAGGAAATGAGTGATAAATCCCGAATCGTTTTAAGGGGATTTATGCGGTGGTAATTTATAGTGAAGGATTAATGGCATTGTATTTCGTCATTTATTGTTGTATGACTCTCTCTCTTTTCCTGTGAGCGTGTATATATATATTATATATATATACTGTGTGTGTATATATATATATATATATATATATATATATATATATATATATATATATATATATATATATATATATATATATATATATATATATATATATATATATAACCTACACAATGCACACATATGTATGTAGAATCTACTTGTCACTTTTTTACCAGATACGTATGTAATTGTAATAACCACACTGCCCTCTTTAGATTTCAAATTCTTCATACTATTTGGATACGCTTTAAGCATATATATATAATATACTGTATATATACACATATATTATTTATATATATGCATATATATATATATATATATATATATATATATATATAATGCATCCTTAGATTCTTGGAATGTCTTAATCTCGCTGTCTCGGCAATATACATTGTAAGATCCCCACAATCTCAAAATCTGCACCAAGAAGCAACTGGGACACATTCTTGTTCTAATAAAGATGCGAGATAGCAAAGACGTATGTAGAAGTCCACTGGCACTTAGGAAGCTGTGCTATTAGAGGTCAAGTTTGATCTTTCAATAATTCCTACAACTCGGAATTCTAAGCCACGCTGGACAGCCTAGATGTTAGAGTACCAGTAACGCAGAATGAACTGTGGTATAATACTTCCTGTTCAGAAAACTGCCTTTTGCCCAGAATACTTAAGATGCATATCTGATGACAGAATACCTGGAATTCTTGAAATCTACAATCCAGTGTATAAAAGGCATAATTATACAAGTTAGATAGAATACATGCTTAACAAACGTTCAACAGTGTCAGAATTCTTTGTAATTATAATCTATTCAGAATATTTTTCCATAACAGAAAATCTATAAATCATAGCAACAATTCTGAATACCTGTCCGTGCCGCAATTCGTAGAAAAAAAATGATAAAAGCTATTTCAATATAATTGAACTGAAATACTGGGCAGAATGTTTGCAGCCGACAGTGCCAGCAACATAGAATATGTAGCCATGTTGGAGCAGAATACTACTTAGCCCTCACAGAAATGCCTGATTCTACTGAGAATTCATAAAATAAGCATATTTAACTATGTAAGGACACCTGAACTCAGAATACATTGTCTGTCTCAGAGCACCTGCAACTCAGAATACTTTAAATATCTGAGAACACCTACAACTCAGAGTACTTTAACTATCTCAGAACACCTGCAACTCAGAGTACTTTAACCATTTCAGAACACCTACAACTCAGAATACTTTAACTATCTCAGAACACCTGCAACTCAGAATACTTTAACTATTTCAAAACACCTACAACTCAGAATACTTTAACTATCTCAGAACACCTCCAGCTCAGAGTACTTTCCCATGGCAGAATACCAGAAGCTCAGAATACCCAGTCTTCTCAGAATACTTAAAACTCAGAGAACTGAATATCTTAATGGTGCTCATCAATGTCATCACCAGTTGCATATAACGACGCAAACCTGTTTTATCCTTTTCTCTCTCTCTTCCCACTTTTTCGCCAGAAAATGCCCAATTTGTCTTCCGAAATGTACCCGAGGTTCCATGCCCCACTCTAATCCTACTGTAGGAAAAAAGCGGAAGAAATTTATACCTTTCAGCCATCATGTAGCCCGTAGATTTATGACGCAATAAAAGTTGAGGCCTGTCATGCCCAACAGGTTTATGTCCGTGCGCGTGTCTGTGTGTATTTGTTGTGTATGCCCCGATGTGCCAAGAGGGCGCTAAGGACCGTCCGGGGCATGAGCAGGGGCTGCGTCCTCTTGGACTGTTAAGGGGATGATGAAAAATATTATCCCATAAGAATAATTAGTGGGGCGTTCAGGGCTGTCCAAGAGGTGGGTGCCAGGTATAACTTAGGTTGGCTTTCTTTTACTAATTAAAAACGCAGATATCATAGATTTAAAGATTTAGAAACAAAAATGTGTGAAAAATTGGGATTATCGTCTAGGAATGTGTGTACTTGTTAGTAGAGAAAAATGCTTTTTACGGAAAACTTTATTATGGTGTGGATGGCTGTCCTGGACATGCATAGAACGTATATTTGTTCATTTTCTTTTAAAACAAGCATAACAAAGCCACAGGTATTCACAATGAAGGTAGAATTAAAGATTGAAGAGGTAAATAGAAAATAAGAAAACACGGAGATATAAGAAAGGTAGAATTGAAGAATAGAAGAGGTAAATAGGAAATAAGAAAACACAGAGATATAAGAAAGGTAGAATTAAAGAATAAAAGAGGTAAATAGAAAAAACGGAAACACAGAGATATAAGAAAAGTAGAATTAAAGAATGAAAGAGGTAAATAGAAAATAAGAAAACACAGAGATATAAGAAAGATAGAATGAACGGGTTAAAAAGCTTAAGAGAAAATGGGAATTATCACAGAGGGTTAAATTCATTGAGGCGGTTTTACTATTTGCCCTTCGGGAATATAAGATTGTACATTTACTCAAGAAACACAAATGTACATTATCGAGGAAGATAATTAATATGTTATTTCCTCATGGTGCTGTCACATTCGTAAAATATTTTTTGTAACTTTGAGGATACTTTTAAAATATTAATGGATGAAAGGCCAATGGGATTTTTGAAAGTCCAGGGTAGCCTATTTTTAGCTATTAATAATTCTCTCTCTCTCTCTCTCTCTCTCTCTCTCTCTCTCTCTCTCTCTCTCTCTCTCTCTCTCTCTCTCTCTCTCTCATACTACAGTAAATGCATTTACTAAAGCATTTACTTTTGTAACGCTCTCTCTCTCTCTCTCTAGTTGCGTTAAATTTATCACCTCTCTCTCTCTCTCTCTCTCTCTCTCTCTCTCTCTCTCTACTCTTTTTTATCTCTCTTCATACTAAAAGTATTTACTTTCTAACTCTCTCTCTCTCTCTCTCTTTACCTACTAGATGCATTAAATTTTATCACCTCTCTCTCTCTCTCTCTCTCTCTCTCTCTCTCTCTCTCTCTCTCTCTCTCTCTCTCTCTCTCCCCCTAGATGCATTAAATTTTATTTTATCTCCCTTCTCTCTCTCTCTCTCTCTCTCTCTCTCTCTCTCTCTCTCTCTCTCTCTCTCTCTCTCCCTCTCTCTCTCTCTCACACACACACACACACACACGCACACAGGGGCGCATTTAATTCTATCAAACTCCCACCTATAAAACAACAAGCCCCAATCTGCCCACTCACAAGCACCTGTTTCTGAGAACCCGGACGAAAACACCTGCGAGAGTGATCAAGCGCTTTTGCGAAACGCTTTTCAGGCATGATCGCCCAAGCCTCGAATACCGAGAAGTGAAAAAGAAGATAAAAAGAAGGAGGTGCAATAAAAAAAGAAAAAAAAAAGAACGTTTCCAGTAGCCAGGTCGTTTCCGGCTTGCAAAAGAGTCTTAGTACTCGGACTTGCCAGCAAGATCATCTGTCACTGTCTGGGCCGAGTGGTATATAAACTTTCTAATTGGGGCCGAGTTAATTTTATGTAAACTGTGCAGGATTTTCTTTTGGAATGGTTTGTTTTTCGGGGGGTGGGGGCGTGCTGCGGTGGGTGTTGGAGGTGGGGGAAAAAGGAGGAGGAAGGGAAGGGGGCAGATTTATAGAGGGGAGGGGGTTAGACAATGCCAGATCGAGAAATCCGATAAGGAATCTGACGACTCATGGACTAAGCTTGTTTACCATATCAGCTGATCTGGGGAGAGAAAGACGGAAGGGGGTGAGTTTCGTTGGGGGGAGGGGATCTGGGTGGGTTAAATGAGAGAGAGAGAGGAGAGAGAGAGAGAGAGTGAGTGAGTGAAATAACGAAAGAAAATTTTGGTAGCTTTGTCGGAATTAAAAAACAGGGAGAGAAGCTGGTCTGGAAGGAGAGAGAGATAGAATATAGAATTTATATTACACTGTTGGAATTAAGAGAGAGAGAGAGAGAGAGAATATAGAATTTATATAACTGTTGGAATTAAGAGAGAGAGAAAAAAATATATATAATTTATATAACACTGTTGGAATTAAGAGAGAGAAAAAAAGCACGTTAAAAGAAGAAGAGAGAGAGAATATTGAATTTATATAACACTGTTGGAATTCAATGAGAGAGAGAATATATAATTTATATAACACTGGTGGAATTAAAAGAGAGAGAGAGAGAGAGAGAGAGAGAGAGAGAGAGATAGCAAGCTTGAAATATTAAACGATAACTGTATCTACATCAGAGAAAAGGTGGCTCGTCGTTGCCATTATCCCTACTCTCCCCACATCAAGCGAGTTATTTCGAGTGTTCCTGTGTTCTCTGTGGCCATCGTTTACCCTATCTTAATCATATCAGGCGTAGGATACCCCCCATAGGATTCAACCACAGGATCCCTCCATAGGATTCCCCCATAGGATTCCCCATAGACTCGCTTCCTTATCTTGCTGATCAGGACTCTTCATGAATTCTTACAAGGAAATTATTCATATTACAGTCTTAACTTCCACCCCCTTCCCCTACGAAAATAACCCCCCCCTCCACCCCCGCCCCACCCATGCCTTCACCCTCCATCTTGAATGTGGTCTTTTGAATAAATTTATCTTCACGTGGAATTTTTGTTTGTTTTGTTTTTGTTCGTGGGAGATGTTGCGTTTGTGTTGTTTCACCACTGATGATGGTGGTAATGATGAGGATGATGATGATGATGGTGATGGTATTGATGAGTATCATTATCATCATTTGAAAAATACTAAAAATAATTATTTTTATTATCGCCCCACATTAAGATAAATACTAATTATTGTGGCGATTAGGGTGATGACTATAACAATAGGATTACAGTAATAATAATAATAATAATAATAATAATAATAATAATAATAATAATTATTATTATTATAATTATTATTATTATTATTCTTATTATTATTATCTTAATATGGGCGATGATAAAAAAATCATTATTTTTAGTATTTTTCAAATGATGATAATGATAATCATTAATAGCCTCACCATTATTATTATTATTATTATTATTATTATTATTATTATTATTATTATTACAAAAAATACTGTAAATGCTAATAACGACTAAGGTTATAATGTATAACAATATTAATGGATAGAGTGACTGTCTCTGCATGTCGTTTCCGACGATTGATAAACTAGTTATAATCGACAATAATTATAACTCATAGATGGCTGGAAATAGTCTTTCTTTTCGTCTTATTTCATTGCTATCTTAATTTAATTTAACTCACGAATGATTTCTTTAACATTCGACCTAGTCTGAAGAATAAAATAATGATTATCTTGATCTTTATGCCTTTGTGTTTGTGCGTGACAACGATTTTCCAGGAACCAGTAGTTTGGTCTCTTTGTTCCTGTGATTTTTATATTTATTAAGCACGCCATTTCGTTTACAATACTTTCACTCAAGATTGCTCGTAATTTTTGTTGTTTTCACTTATACTCGATTATTGTATTCACGTAGGTGATCTCGAAGCGTAAAACCATTCTTTTTCAATGGGAGTGACTTGCATTTTTTATTTTGGGACTATTTACACTGTTTCATGATGCGGCCAGTTGACTTCACAGAGAGAGAGAGAGAGAGAGAGAGAGAGAGAGAGAGAGAGAGAGAGAGAGAGAGAGTCCCTCGTTTTGCAGGTGTTGAAAATTTTCAAGTGACTGGGAACTGGACGTACGGTGCTGGAAATTACTGGGTGTACAGTACTTTCCAGGTGCTGTCTTCCAGTCCCTTGCACTATAAACGCTGAAAGCGTATATATATATATATATATATATATATATATATATATATATATATATATATATATATATATATATATATATATATATATATTTTTTTTTTTTTTTTTTTTTTTTTTTTTTTTTCATATAATACCAGGATTTGTATGCGGGGTGCACATTTCAAATAAGCACTGGCTCCTTCATGCTCTAAAACCTCTCGTTCCATAAAAAAATACTGACTGGTTCTTCCACTCTGGGAAAGTAAGGTACAATGCAGGTGCTTCCAACCTCCGTGCTTTAGTTACCAGGCACAGGCAGTAAGTGATTTTACCAGGTACGGCTGCTTGCTTTCATTCTTTATTTAAATCTTCATCTGAAAACCCTTATGGACAGAGTCAACAGACTATAAACCCATGAGGGCTCCAAGGGAAATCACCCTTACCTTACAGACCTTACAGTTCGTTCGGGTTGCCCCAGGTCCCTCAGAGAGAGAGAGAGAGAGAGAGAGACTAGTTACAGGAAAATGTAATAAATAAATAAATATGACGGTCACGTACAGGTAATGGTTCTCTTAGACTCCAAAGCTTCAAGCAATACTTGGTTACTGGTTCTACCACGTTCGCAAACAGCAGGCGCCAAAGCACTATATATACGAGTTATGACGGTTCTTCAAGGAACCGGACACCTTCGTCAGCATTTTTTTTTTTTTTTTTTTTTTTTTTTTTTTCGTTTGGAGGACCAGGCTGACAGACGGACGGACAGATAAGTTTCCAAAAGACCTCATCTTAATCTCTCGATCTCTCGCCCCTCTCTCTCAAGAGTCGCAGCTCATAAATCATCTGTTTGCTTGAGAGCCGTAAACCCGTCTCCTCAGGATATCTCGAGACTCATCTGTCGAGACGAATTTTAGGAGGAGTGGGTCACACTCAGGGGCTGGACGTCGTGTTCTTGAGAGAAAACTCGGCTACGCGCGATAAGGAGAGTTAGGCGAACGTAAAAAGATGTGGAAAGTTGAATGATTTTTCAGGGGCTGCGTTTTTTTTTTTTATTATTATTTTAGTGAGTTTGCAGGCGTTCCCTAAACAGCAAGTTATTCTTTATAGGCGATAAAAAATTCTTTCACGTTGAATTAGATTTAGGATATTATGTAGAGGACGATAACTCAAAGCCCATTACAAAATTCATGCGTTTAGAAATTAAAATCACACCGGCTGATATTAAGTAATGTACAAATTATTATAAAAAATTATAAGAAACAAAAAATTTCTCTCTGGTTCAATTATATTTAAGCAGTTAAGTAGAGGACGATCATTCAAATCCCATTAAAGAATTCATATATTCAAAAATTAAAATCACACCGGCTGTTATTAAATAATGTACAAATTATTATAAAAAAAGTATAAGAAACAAAAAATTTCTTTCTTGTTCAGTTATATTTAAGAAATTACATAGAGGACATTCATCAAACACCCGTTACAAAATTGATGTAATTGAAAATTAAAATAACACCGATTGATATTAAGTAATATACAAATTACCATGAAAGGTATATTTTTCGACAAATTGCAGATTTAGTTTCACTTTAACTGATGGGTCGTTGTGGAAATTAGGGTAATCATTCGAATAGCTAAAATGAATTCACTTCTTTGAGGAAATTTAATGTAGTGGAACGGAAACTCACATGAACTTTTTCACAAAGCTTGTGCATATATTTTACCTTTTTGCTGAAATGGTGTTCAAACTGTCTGTGCAAGCTAGGTTTTGGGAAACTACAGTATTTATAAAGATGCCCAATGCTCTGTAAGCAAAGATTATGATCTTTGAGTCAATTAAATAAAACATTTTTTGTAAGAATAAGTATTGGTGTATCATGTATGTGTTTGAGTTACTTTTTTTTGCACAAAGGTTTTGTTACCTACATCGTTTATAGTTATTTACGGACGCAGTGATCCTTGCAGTTACTTGTTTGAGTCTTAATTTCCACAGGATCAAAGAAGACAATATGTTTTCCCAAGTTGATATCATATAACTTAACTA
>NC_089756.1:35643761-35651261 GCF_040412425.1 Macrobrachium rosenbergii | reverse complement strand
TATCAGCGATAAAATGATGCCAGTGATATAATGGTGTCAGTGATATAATGATGTGGGTGATATAATGGTGTCAGTGATATAATGATGTCAGAGGTATAATGATGTCAGTGATATAATGATGTCAGTGATATAATGATGTCAGTGATATGATATCAGTAATATAATGATGTCAGTGATTATAATGAAGTCGGTGATATAATGTCATTGATATAATGATATCAGTGATATAATGATGTCAGTGATATAATGATGTTAGTGACAAAATGATGTCAGTGAAAAATAAACACTAGAGCAATGAAGATCAGATGATTATCCAACAAGATAACTCGAGAATTCTTGTAGTGAGATGATCCAAGAACATTTGTGACGAGATAACTTGAGGACTTGAGTAATGAGATAACTAAGGAATAATGATGAGATAACTATTAAGAGTTAATAATGGTAAGATAACAAAACAATTCTGATGATGAGATAATTAAAGAACATTAGTGTCAGTAACTCTAGTTTATGGAATAAACAGAGAACATTAACGTTGAAACCATTCAAGAACTTCAGTTATGAAGCAAATCGAGAACATTAGGGAGGAGATGACTGGAGAACTCTGCCTGTGAGATAACAGAGGAAACCAGGTGTTAAGATTTACGGGTTCGTATCCAGCAAAGGACAGGTGGCCAACAGGATCGAGAGAGAGAGAGAGAGAGAGAGAAAGCTACGACTTAAAAGACACTGCAGAGAGAAACAGGATTTCCAAAAGAAGAAGAAGAAGAAGGAAAAAAGAAAGCTAGAAAATAAATACACACCCGAGAAGCTGACAGCTAGAGAAAATGATAATTAAGGTTTGTTATTTAAGCCTTCGATTATAAAGAAATAGAAAGAAAGGAAGGAAGAATAGCGCAGCCGGAATACGTATAATTTGGCCAAAGGCGCCTTTTTTTAAAATTTATATTTTTTTTTTTCCTTTAATCCTTTTGCGTGTTGTATAGTGATATTACTTTATTTTCTTTCTCTGCTTTAGTTTCATTTTACTACTCTCTCTTTCATATCAAAGGCCCCTTTATTGTTCGTGTCTTTGTTAACATGTTCTTATTCCTCCATCTTTTGTTCTTCCTTTCATATCTTCCTCTTCGTCCCTTTGTTTATGTTCTCTATGTGGAAGAATTAATAACCTGCCTTGGTTTATTATTATTAGTATATTGTTGCCGTATTAGTAACACGCTCGCGTCCAACAAAGCACTCCGGAGTAAAAGGTTCTCTTTTTTTTTTTCATTTGCTTTTGTTTCTTGCAATGTAATGCCCCTGAGTTTTGTTGCGTCGTTGTAGTTTAATTAACGCTTCCGAATTTCGTGACGCTCATTTGTTTTTGTTGTTTTTTGCAATGTTTCGTTACGTTCTCTTGTATTTGGTTTTGTTGCTTTTGTCTCTTGTGTTTGCTTTTGTTGTTTATGCAATGTGGCGTTACGTTCCCATGTTTGGTTTTGTTGTTTATGCAATGTAAAGTATTTGTTACGTTCTCTGGTTTTTGGTTTTGTTGTTTCTGCAGTTTTGTTACGTTCTCTTGTGTTTGGTTTTCTTGCGTGTGCCATGTTTGGTTACGCTCTCTTGTATTTGGTTTTGTTGTTTATATAATATATTCGTTACGCTCTCTGGTTTTCGGTTTTGTTGTTTTAGCAATGTTTCGTTACGTTCTCTAGTATTTGTTTTTGTTGTTTTTGCAATGTTTCCTTACGTTCTCTGGTATTTGGTTTTGTTGTTTTTGTAGTGTTCCGTTACGTTCTCTTATATTTGTTTTTGTTGTTTTTGCATTGTTTCCTTACGTTCTCTGGTATTTTGTTTTTGCAATGTTTCGTTACGTTCTCTTATATTTGTTTTTGTTGTTTTTGTAATGTTTCCTTACGTTCTCTGGTATTTGGTTTTGTTGTTTTTGCAATGTTCCGTTACGTTCTTATATTTGTTTTTTTTTTTGTTTTTGCTATGTTCCGTTACGCTTTCTTATATTTGTTTTTGCAATGTTCCGTTACGTTCTCTTATATTTGTTTTTGTTGTTTTTGTAATGTTTATTTACGTTTTCTGGTATTTGGTTTTGTTGTTTTTGGAATGTTCCGTTACGTTCACTTATATTTGTTTTTGTTTTTTTGCAATGTTCCGTTACGTTCTCTTATATTTGTTTTTGCAATGTTCCGTTACGTTCTCTTATATTTGTTTTTGCAATGTTCCGTTACGTTCTCTTATATTTGTTTTTGCAATGTTCCGTTACGTTCTCTTATATTTGTTTTTGTTGTTTTTGCAATGTTCCGTTACGTTCTCTTATATTTGTTTTTGCAATGTTCCGTTACGTTCTCTTATATTTGTTTTTGCAATGTTCCGTTACGTTCTCTTATATTTGTTTTTGCAATGTTCCGTTACGTTCTCTTATATTTGTTTTTGCAATGTTCCGTTACGTTCTCTTATATTTGGTTTTGTTGTTTTTGCAATGTTCCGTTACGTTCTCTTATATTTGTTTTTGTTGTTTTTGCAATGTTCCGTTACGTTCTCTTATATTTTGTTTTTGTTGTTTTTGCAATGTTCCGTTACGTTCTCTTATATTTGTTTTTGCAATGTTCCGTTACGTTCTCTTATATTTGTTTTTGCAATGTTCCGTTACGTTCTCTTATATTTGTTTTTGTTGTTTTTGCAATGTTCCGTTACGTTCTCTTATATTTGTTTTTGCAATGTTCCGTTACGTTCTCTTATATTTGTTTTTGCAATGTTCCGTTACGTTCTCTTATATTTGTTTTTGTTGTTTTTGCAATGTTCCGTTACGTTCTCTTATATTTGTTTTTGCAATGTTCCGTTACGTTCTTATATTTGTTTTTGCAATGTTCCGTTACGTTCTCTTATATTTGTTTTTGCAATGTTCCGTTTTCTCTTATATTTGTTTTTGCAATGTTCCGTTACGTTCTCTTATATTTGGTTTTGTTGTTTTTGCAATGTTCCGTTACGTTCTCTTATATTTGTTTTTGTTGTTTTTGCAATGTTCCGTTACGTTCTCTTATATTTGTTTTTGCAATGTTCCGTTACGTTCTCTTATATTTGTTTTTGCAATGTTCCGTTACGTTCTCTTATATTTGTTTTTGCAATGTTCCGTTACGTTCTCTTATATTTGTTTTTGCAATGTTCCGTTACGTTCTCTTATATTTGTTTTTGCAATGTTCCGTTACGTTCTCTTATATTTTGTTTTGTTGTTTTTGCAATGTTCCGTTACGTTCTCTTATATTTATTTTTGTTGTTTTTGCAATGTTCCGTTACGTTCTCTTATATTTGTTTTTGCAATGTTCCGTTACGTTCTCTTATATTTGTTTTTGCAATGTTCCGTTACGTTCTCTTATATTTGTTTTTGCAATGTTCCGTTACGTTCTCTTATATTTGTTTTTGCAATGTTCCGTTACGTTCTCTTATATTTGTTTTTGCAATGTTCCGTTACGTTCTCTTATATTTGTTTTGTTGTTTTTGCAATGTTCCGTTACGTTCTCTTATATTTGTTTTTGCAATGTTCCGTTACGTTCTCTTATATTTGTTTTTGCAATGTTCCGTTACGTTCTCTATTTGCTTTTGTTTTTTTTTGCAATATATTCGTTACGCTCTCTGGTATTTGGTTTTGTTGTTTGTGCAATGTAACGCCACCTGCAACATGTTACGTCGTCGCAGATTCATAAACGCTCTCGAGTTCCCTTTGCGTTCGTCTTTTGTTGCGCGTGCCAGTTACAAACGCAAATGACGTCTTCGTCGCATTGGAAGTAATCCAGCACAGTAGCAATCACTTTTCCTTCTCTTTCGTCAGCTAAAGAGAAAACAAGGGATCAAGTTCATGCGTTATCGGCGGCTGCTACTCTTAGGGCACGCCACCAAGAAGAGGCTGAACGGGTTGTGTGCAAGAGCCTCTAATGCAATGTACACCTTTGGCATTGGCCCAATGGTCCAGTGTGAACTCCAAGGAGAGAGAGAGAGAGAGAGAGAGAGAGAGAGAGAGAGAGAGAGAGAGTATTCGTATGGAAAAGAAGGCAAATGAAATTGTCGAGAAAGACGCAGAAGACGAAGGAGAGAGAGAGAGAGAGAGAGAGAGAGAGAGAGAGAGAGAGAGAGAGAGAGTATTCGTATGGAAAAGAAGGCAAATGAAATTGTCTAGAAAGACGCAGAAGACGAAGGAGAGAGAGAGAGAGAGAGAGTATTCGTATGGAAAAGAAGGCAACTGAAATTGCCTAGGAAGTCGCAGAAGAAGGCAACGAAGAGAGAGAGAGAGAGAGTGAGTATTCGTATGGAAAAGAAGTCAAATGAAATTGCCTAGAAAGACGCAGAAGAAGACGAAGAGGTGAGAGAGAGAGAGAGAGAGAGAGAGTGTGTGTGTGTGTGTGTGTGTGTGTGTGTGTGTGTGTGTATTCGTACGGAAAAAAAGGCAATTGAAATCATCTAGGAAGACGCAGAAGAAGGCAGAGAGAGAGAGAGAGAGAGAGAGAGAGAGAGAGAGAGAGAGAGAGAATGATATCTGTATGGAAAAGAAGTAGGTGAAGAGAGAGAGAGAGAGAGAGAGAGAGAGAGAGTGAGTGTGTGTGTGTGTGTATTGGAAAAGAAGGCAATTGAAATTATCTAGGAAGACCCAGAAGAAGAAGACGAAGAGGAGAGAGAGAGAGAGAGAGAGAGAGAGAGAGAGAGAGAGAGAGAGAGAGAGAGTATTCGTATGGAAAAGAAGGCAATTGAAATTGTCTAGGAAGACACAGAAGAAGAAGACGAAGAGAGAGAGAGAGAGAGAGAGAGAGAGAGAGAGAGAGAGAGAGAGAGTTCTGATGGAAAAAAGAGGGCAATTGAAATTTTCTAAGAAAAACAAGATGAGAGAGAGAGAGAGAGAGAGAGAGAGAGAGAGAGAGAGAGAGATTCGATGGAAAAAGAAGGCAGTTGAAATAGCCTTTAAAAACAAGATGAGAGAGAGAGAGAGAGAAAGAGAGAGAGAGAGGAGCAATGGTATAGAAAATAACAGTGGGTATGGTATGAAGATAAACTGAATTAAAACGAAGCAATAGGGAGAGAGAGAGAGAGAGAGAGAGAGAGAGAGAGAGAGTTATGCTTTATAAAGCATAACTGCGGGAGTGTTTACCCTGGATAACAATGTTTTGAAAGACTGCAAAATTAATTCAGCGCCCGGAGGCTACTTACAATAATTCGCTCCGGTGAATCTGAAAAGAATTAGTATCCTTTACAATCAAAACTTAATTTTTCCTTTTGCAAAATTAAATTTTATAACTTTTCATTTAATTTTCATCATGTAAACGTCGTATTTTAGTGCCATATCGCCAGTTGCGAAGCATGAAGTCATATATACCTTTTAATCGTATTTTGATTCCAAGCTACAAATCTTGAAGAAGATCTCGTCTTCAAGATATAAGTTTCATTCTCATGAGGTTTTCAAGCCTCAATTATAATAGTTGTCTTGTAAACGTCATGTTCAATTTCCAAGCTTCACGTGTCTATCTTTACGATTTAATTCCCGTAATCCTGAAGCACGTTCCTTAAGCCGTTTCGCACGGGTGCCCTACGAATGCCCCGTGCCTTTATGGGCATCATAGAAAAACCTTCTTGATATACAGCCGATGTCTACCGTACACGGCACACCCTCAGTATGCACGCAAAGGACGTAATCATTCGATCCGAATGCCAGTTGCTGCTGGCCAGTGGTAAAACGCCTCTCCCCCCCCGCCCCCTCCCTTTCCACTACACAACCCGGCATTAAGACAGGTTCGACTGAACCCTGGGGTCTGTTTACACTGGCATGTAGAGCAGCGCAGCAGCTGCTCTAAAGCCTCCTCTTCGAAGTGCTTCCATTTCTCCCACCTGCAAATCCGATCTTTACATATGAATAGCTGTTCAGTTCCCTTTTCACAAACGTCAGGGCGTTGCGAATTGGCTCTCTCTCTCTCTCTCTCTCTCTCTCTCTCTCTCTCTCTCTCTCTCTGTGATTAGGCTTTAGGTGAGGAAAATAAGACCTCTTCGAGTACTGAAGGGAAATAAGGATCCCCACTCTCTCTCTCTCCTCTCTCTCTCTCTCTCTCTCTCTCTCTCTCTCTCTCTCTCTCTCTCAAGACATACCTTCACAGCGCATCGCATTGTAGAAAAGAAGACTTTTCTCATTGATGAGAAGGAACCTCAAAATGAGTCGTCGCAACAATTAGTAAACAAGAAGACCTAATTGTGTATAGTAGGAAAGAATGCTCCTCCCCACCCCTTTCCACATTCTCTCTCTCTCTCTCTCTCTCTCTCTCTCTCTCTCTCTCTCTCTCTCTCTCTCTCTCAAGACCCTTCAAATATGTCATCAGAACGTACAGACTTCATAGTATGTAGTGGAAAAGTACCTCTCGTTTGTTGTAGGGAAGAAGGTTCTCTCCTAGCCACCCCCTCCCCCCACCAATCCACCTCTCTCTCTCTCTCTCTCTCTCTCTCTCTCTCTCTCTCTCTCTCTCTCTCTCAGGACCCTTCAAATATGTCATTAGAACGTCCAGACTTCATAGTATGTAGCAGGAAAGTATCTCTCGTTTGTTGTAGGAAAGAAGGTTCTCCTCCTACCCTCACCTTCTCATTCCACATCTCTCTCTCTCTCTCTCTCTCTCTCTCTCTGCAGTGAGGAGCAACCTCCTCCTCTCCTCACACGCCCTGTTTTCCGAAGAGTCGGAGGGAGAAAGGAGAGTTCCTGGCATCTCAGCCACGTGACGCTAAACCCCGTTAAGTTGGTCATCCCCGGCTCTCTTAACACTTTTGCATGTTACGCTCTTCGTGGCCTTCAAGACAGACAGACAGACACACGCACACACACACGGACACATGTTCCGGACTAGGAAACGATTCACTTTCCATTAATGCGTCTGTCAATTGCTAAGAGGAAACACTTGATTTTCTGTGATGTAGTGTCATGAGACGCGTCACATGCTAACGTATGGTTGGTTAGTTTACATGAAGCTGGCATATGCCAGCACGGGCTCTTGCCTGAAGGCTACCACGGCGTACGCTTGGTAGAGTACTGGAAGATGTGACGCCTGTAGTGGAGTTCTGGAAATGGATCAATCATCGAGTTTATAAAAACGAGTATGTTAAAAAAAACGTGTATCTCGGCAATGCAGCTGGTAATGCATGCGAACCCTTTCAATTTACGCCTGTGGGATCCGTGATACAAGAGAAAGGAAGAAATTAATTCCCCCCCCCTCTCTCTCTCTCTCTCTCTCTCTCTCTCTCTCTCTGTATGTGTGTGTGTGTGTGTGTGCATGACAGGCATTATCTCATATTCCTTTATCACCTACAACGATAAGGTTTGCACTGGAATGAATCGATAATGTCTATGTCCTGAGTCCTGTCATACTGAAAATTTTGCAGAATTAATTGACAGTTTCTAATTGATAATTAAAGTATTTTTTACGTAATTGTGTGTAATTGCTAAAAAAAAATCATATAAAAAACCTAAGATTTACACAATCACCCTAAAAC
>NC_089756.1:35613761-35638761 GCF_040412425.1 Macrobrachium rosenbergii | reverse complement strand
GCTATTGATAGCTGCTTATACAATCACGGTCATTGATAGCTATGTATGCATTTACGGTCATTGATAGCCATGACTCTGTGAGACAAATATTTTGGAATTGTGTCATTGACGCTAAAGAGATTCTTCTGATATCAAGAGAATCAGTTTACATAGTGAATGATAATATGTTTAAAACAGTGAAATGGATTAGAGAAAATTGCTCAATTTGTGAGTCAAAATGAGCTCTTAATGGAAAATAATTACCATAAAAACGCCACTAGAGAAAGAAATGATTCCAGTGTGAAGAGAGGCGGTTCACAGGACGATTAGAATGTCCAGCTGTCAAATAATCTGATTATTTCTTATTTTATTTGTTTATTTATTTTTTGCGAAGGCCCTCAGGCCAGGTTTGAGGTTAGAATTATGAATATGAAGCAATAAAATCTTTTGATAGATGATTCATATTTATCGTGATTTAACTGTCTTGTTAAATAAAAGATGGGATTTTGAAAATCTGGTTAAGTCGAAAAATTGGGTAGAGAAATAAGAATTAAGATATTGTCTTTAGGAATGATCTGAGTAGTACTTACACACTTTTATATATATATATATATATATATATATGTATATATATATATATATATATATATATATATATATATATATATATATATATATATATATATATATATATATATTTAAATATATACATATATATATATTTAAATATATGTATGTGTGTGTGTAATTTGAAATATATATTTATGACTGCATGTCCATATACATATAAAGGATACGGTACGAGGGTGTGTGCGCAAAAAGTATGCGGGCAGCAATAAGTTTAACATATAATGTTTGCCAAGATGAGTGCTACAGCATTTCGTACATCCAGGATCATAAATTAGGGCCCTCTGTCTTAATTTGAATTTCTATTAAGCTGACTTTCTCTCTCTCTCTCTCTCTCTCTCTCTCTCTCTCTCTCTCTCTCTCAAACCAGGTTTTCTTTTTCTTTTTTCTACACCAGAGTAAATTCTTCAACCACAATTGAAGCGAAAGAGCACAGGGTACATCCTGAGTACATCTGCCACAATGGAAAAGAATTCTCTCTCTCTCTCTCTCTCTCTCTCTCTCTCTCTCTCTCTCTCTCTCTCTCTCTCTCTCTCTCTCTCTCTCCAGCTTCGCTAATCGAAAGGGAAATGGTGAAAGTATATTCTCGTTTGTTCCATTTCTCGGATAGGGGAAGAAAGTTGCGGGATATTTAGCTCGGAATATCGGTGGTATGTGTGTATAGCTAAATATAAATGCGTGTTCATATTGTCTTAATTTCATTTGAAGAATGTATGGTAGCATGTTTGCAGAAAGATAGATAGATAGATAGACATAGATAAATAAATAATAAATAGAGAGAGAGAGAGAGAGAGAGAGAGAGCGAGCTTACATTGCAGTCATAAATAAGTCTTTTAAAGTGTTCACATCCACCAGGAGATTTCAACTGTACCTTAGATAGCTATCTTTGACAGTATCTCGAAAACTCGTGTTATTGACTTGCTTATTCTGTAAATAAGCTGCTTGACTGTGGCTGTTAAGGTACGTCACAGATCCAATGGTCATTCATAATGTAAATGACTTAAGTAATATTTGCAACTACAAATATAAATAATCAGACACTTGCTTTTGTGATATTTTGAAGTATCCTGTTTTTTTCTGATATGGCTAAGGCATAGATCCATTTATAAGCAGTGAGTCGTTATTTTGGGGACATTATTTACATTCTCTTAAATTTTGTGTAAAAAAATCTATTGGCCCCATTACTTACAGAAATCACGTATTTACATTCTCTTAAATTTTGTGTAAAAAATCTGTTGCCCCCAATTGCTTACAGAAATCACGTTTTCATATGGTCATGAAAAACATTTTTCACCATAACAATAAATACTGAATTTTTTTTTCCTAAGTTTGTATGAGGAAATTTTCAAGTCTCAGAAGACAACTTTTTCAACGATAAATAGAGAATTACCCTTTAGGCTTTAATAATTGTGTTCTTGTAATTATTACGACTACAAGAGTTGTAAAGGGATCCGGCATCGGCAATTATAGGATCCAAAACTGTGCCAGAGGGAATTCAAGAAACAGAATATAAATAGCCAAGTATTTTAATTATTGCTTAATATCCAGTGGCTAATTTTATAAGAAACAAATTTTCTTGGAACCGTAATAGAAATATAAGTTCTAAAAATCCAACGAGAATAAAAAAATTAGTATTTTTTGCAGTTACATGCAAATAGTTATTGAGAGAAGATACATACATCTGGAATCGTAACCATAAAGATGAATAAAAATCATTTGACTAAGTTATATGAACATACTCACAAAGTATAAATACACAAAGGTCTGGGAGCATCAGAGAAACCAAATAAATATATCTGATGAAAATAAAAACAACTCTTTTGTGCAGTAATAGGAATGTATTGAGATAAGAACACGAAGAATTACTCCATCGTCAGAATTCTTTTTTATTTTTTTTTCTCCGTGGGAGATACGATTCAATCAACGTCACGTTAAACGTTGTATCTCCGAAGTTAAACGTTCTATCTCCAGCATTTTTAAGAGACGAATCAAAGAGACAACCTTATCACAGCCGGCGGTGTTCGCACTCGCGTCACATACGTCACGTCCAGAGGAATTTTGATAAACCCCGGTGAAAACCCCGAGAGGGGTGGTAATTGAATTGTCAGGAGGGCTGACTCGACTGTGGAGGAAATGGGAAATTGAAGAAGTTATTTTCTTTTATTTTTTTTTATTTATTTTTTTGAGTCCCCGTAGGAGGTGTAGTGGTGACAGTGCACCTCACGCGCGGTAAACTGTAGGCACTACTTAAGGTTCTTTGCAGCGAGCGTCCCTTCCTTAGGCCCCTAACTGCAACCCCTTTCATTCCTTTTACCGAACAATTCTGATCTTACTTTCCACCGTCTTCTAACAATTGATTCATAGTGCAACTGCGAGGTTTTTCTCCTGCAACACCTTTGTAACCTCTTACTCTCAATTTTTCTTTCAGCGCTGAATGACCTCATGGTTCCCAGCGCTTGGCCTTTGACCTAAATTTTATATTCTGTTCTCTTTTTGAAGTGATTTCCTTCCTTTTTTTTTGTTATTTCACATAAAAATTACTTATTTTACTACACGAATGTTAAAAGAGCAAAACTAAGTTTCCCCTTTAGAGGCCAGATGAAATAAAAGTACCGAAATATAGAATAAGAATAAGCGATTAAAAAAAAACATTTTTAGTAAGTGCAAGGAAACGACAGTCTTCATCAGGCCACACCTGTCGCCGTCTGCCGAGTTTCTGTTGCAGCTGTGGCAACCCGGGATATCTTTGCTTTGCAAGTTCCGAGGACCATGGGTTTAAAGAAGGGAGTACAAGGGAGGCTACGAAAATTCTGAATATAGTAATAGAGGAGAAACAAACATCTATCCAACCAGTTACGGGAACTATCACGGCATTTATATATATACAGTATATATATATATATACACACACATATATATACACGTGTGTGTGTTTGTGTGCGTGCATGCACGTCTTTGTTTAATTTTTACCCTCACTGTTGTATATTGTCATACACCTTACTTCTTATGGTTTCACTGACTTAATACACTTGCCTATTCGCAAAATTCATGATTTAACGAAAATGCGAGCCATAATAAATGAGAAAATGAATATTATGAATGACTAAACACTCGAAAATATAAAAAAATATTAATTAATAATACTGATAGATTTAACTGAGTTATAATAAAAAAACGAGAATATAAAGCCGAGTGAATAAATAAATTAATTGATAGGCAGAGAACATCAGATTAAAATGCCACCGACGATAATCAATGCAGAGGGAACAGGGAAGCGGCGCCTTTGTTTAGTAATGAAGTTGTAAATGCGTTCATTCATATTTAATTCTGTTGGTCATGGTCGTCCGGGGTTGGGAACCTCACACGTCTCCAACCTCCTAACCTCATAATATCAGTCTCTGACCAGACTTGAAGTTGACTAAACTGTAACCCCACGTTTGCCCCAACTTCCAGCTTCGTTACGAGATGTTCGTTAAATCAAGAGCCCGTGCTGGCATAAGTTCATCTAAACATAACAGTACTAACAATAACTAGTTAACCCTAACCCCAAAAACCCTCACCAACCCCAAGATTCACAGCAACGCTTAGCCTAATCCCATTTAGTTCCACACTGACCAGACATTAATCCAACCTGCTTTCCTATCGCTTTTCACCCGCCAGACTTTTTCAGTAACCCCTAAGCTCAAATCAACCTCAAACCCCACGATCCTCCAACGACAAACCCCCTCCCGACCACAAGTGCCAGACATCTCACTATCTGTCTAGAATCAGGCATTGTTATGAAGACATCAAAACTTTGTATCATAATATTTTCCTATGCTTGAAGTATCGTCTGGTCTCTGGTTCCGAGTAACGATGAGGTAAGATTTCTTGAAATTGAATTGTAACTTTTTTGTGTTGTAATGATACTGTATACCTTATTTAGTTTTCTGTATATCACACTCACACACGCACACGCACACACGCGCGCGCGCTCGTAATATTACCTGGAGCTACGAGGTGGCTTTGATTTTTATTACGTATCATGTCTTATTTAATTTTCACTTCAACTTACAAAGAGAGAGAGAGAGAGAGAGAGAGAGAGAAAGTTCTACATCGGCATAATATGTGAGCAATGTTTACTATGATCATTAATATTCTGAACAAGCAGCACAGAAATTTATGTGTAACGTTGTGCATTTGTAAGTGTCTATAAATATGTCTTTGTAAATGAACATATACTTACAGTAATATATAAATATATATACAAGTATATATATATATATATATATATATATATATATATATATTATATATTATATATATATATATATATATATATGTATATATAGTGTATATATATGTATATATATATATATATATATATATATATATATATATATATATATATATATATATATGTATAGAGGGGAGAGAAAGAGAAAGAGAGAGAGAGAGAGTGATTTGCATATGATTAAATGAGTGTTGGTTTAATTGTGCTCCAATACTGCATACTTATGAACGTATTATCAACTGGTATGTGATACAATTGTATTAATAACTAGGGGTAAGATAATATTTTTGCCTACATTATTGATACGCTATTTATCATATGCATAGGATGGTATAATTTTTCTTGCGTATCCATTTTTAATTCTAATACTTTATAATGCTTTTGGAATCTTTAATTCAGTTTAATATGCTCATGTTTCTGGAGCTCTCATATAAATACTTACGTATTTGGATTTGTATGCCTGTATTTCTGTGGAAGGATTTATTTCTTTTTCGGGATCTGTTACTCAAAGATATATTTATTAATGTATTTATATAGTATTACTTACATGGTTGTGTTATGTATATATTTACATATAGATACACACACATTTATATACATACATAAATATAAATATATATATATATATATATATATATATATATATATATATATATATATATATATATATACACGTTTATTTATGCACATGTAGTGTGTGTATGGATATCTTATTCTATTTACCCTGTACCCACCTGCGAACTATCGCGCCTCTTGCCCAGCTTATCAGTACCCAATCCACAGCTGGTCACATAAGATACCCACGCAACACACATTCCAGACACGTCTTGCATCGGAGGGACACTTTATCTACCGGGCATCCAGGTCACATCTCCCTCGACGATACTATTCACAATCAACTAACATGCAGCTTCAGGAGAGAGAGAGAGAGAGAGAGAGAGAGAGAGAGAGAGAGAGAGAGAGAGAGAAAGGTCTCAGGATCGTCTTTGCTTTCTATTGTTGTATTTAGATCTCCTGGCGACTTGTGTTTATTGCTGGTAGGATGTTGTGTTTGTTGTAGTTGCTGCGTTTTAGTTTTCTGTAAAAGAAAACTATTGTGCCGGCTTTGTCTGTCCGTCCGCTCTTCTTTCTGTCCGAACTTTTTCTGTCCGCCCTCAGATCTTAAAAACTGCTGAGGCTAGAGGGCTGCAGATTGGTATGTCGATCATCCACCATCCAATCATCAAACATACCATATTGCAGTAGTTTTTATTTTATTTGAGGTTAAAATTAACCATAATTGTGCTTCTGGCAACGATATAGGGCAGGCCACCACCGTGCCGTAGTTAAAGTTTCGTGGGCCGCGGCTCTTACAGCATTATACCGAGACCACCGAAAGATAGTTCTATTTTCGGTGGCCTTGATTATAAGCTGTACAGAAAACTCGATTGCGCCGAAGAAACTTCTGTTTAAGTTTTAATTGTTTATGTTGTGGAAATTCATAAGAGTTTCCTTGTTTTGTTTGTCCGTTCACGTGCTCATTATTAAGATTTTTTTTTTTTTTTCACTTTCCGTCAAGGAAGCCACGGCTTTGTTCCAGTTTGTTTCTTTGTCTTGTTTGTTATCAAGATTGAGCAGAAAGTTATGGGTGGTTTTTAACGAAAATTTTACCCAATGCGGGCCTCGTTAGTGGCAGCATGTGATTGGACTCTAAAAGAGATTTGGATATGGATAAAGTAGCTTTTGGGGATAAAGATGAATTTGCTCACCCATGCTATAAGTTTCATTGCCTGAAAGCTCTTGCTGTTTATATATTTTATTTACATATATTTTGTTTATTTATCTACTTGTGTTATGTTTGTTTTCGCCGCTGCTTATATTTAGAGTTTGTAAACATTTCCCATTGTTTTTGTGGTTTTACGTTTTCTTTCTTAACTCTGTTTTTTATTTTTGTATTTTTTTAATTCTTGGTCTTCATTTCCCCTCACGGCCTTGATGTTTCCAGTCAGGCTATGAAAGAAATCAGCGTTAAAATATTCTTGAACATGACCAAGAAATCTTATTTTCGTCATGTTTAGAAAGTATTCTGGTTGAAAATACATTTTTTTGAACATGATGACAAGTTATGCCACTAAACTAACCTACCTGAAAATAATGTTCTTAAAAGCTAACTAATCTGGTTGAATGTAAAACGATTGAAAGTCATGAAACGTTATATGAAAGTAAATCTATTAAAAATTACGAAAAAAAAAATCAAATCATGAAAAAGAAATCTGCACGAAAGTCCTTTTCTTGAACATGACAGAAATTTACACATCCAGTCAGGCCATGCAAATAGCCTGCATTATCCAAGCCTTATTCAGCCCACGGTATTTACTTCGGGGCTTCGTGTTTGCATTCCAGTTTATCAGATTGGCAATTCGTCCGATGCCTTCGCCTCCAGAAGCTATACCAGGTCAAAGAAAGCGACGTAAAATGGGCAGCCAGACTTCACACTCGATAGTTTACGAGCGTCCCCCAGCGCTGAATATGTCTGGCTCTGTTTTCGAAGGGAGAAGGAGGTTAGGAATGCAGACAGATAAAGATAAAGAAAATAGTTACAGGAAAGAGAGATAAGAATAGGAGTTAGCAAGGAGACATCTGACTACCAGTCGGTTCACTGTTAATATGAGACATATGTCTGGCTCACAATAAATAGAAGGAAAAAAGGAAAAATGAGATAACATTGGGAGTCAGCAAGGAGACCTCTAACAGTCAGTTCACAGTCGTCTAATTCCGTATCAGTTTAGCCACATTTTCCTCAGTAATATGGGTCATAATAATAATAATAAAAAATTCAATTTACTCCTCTACCAATGCCTGACACAACTGGTTTTTTTTCCCCAAGTGAAAAGGAGGTTAAAATGCAGGTTGTTAAGAAAATTAAACCTAGATAAAACAAAAAAACACGCCCAAAGAGAGTCGATGCCAATAGATTGGCAAACATTTATGACGGCTATTGGCATGAAATGAAACAACCCAACACCTTAAGGGCCACGTGTAAATGTTTTTCTCTTAGTATTTTTCACTTTTTTTTTTTTACATCTTGATAGCCTGCCGAGACGTCTATTAGCAGTATCTAGGAAGAATCTCGGACGAGAATCGAGACCTCGGAATATATTTATATCGCGTTGAATGCTGATCGGAATCAGCATCTCGGGAGAAAGAAGATTCTATTTACTGACTGCGTCTGACAGTAAAACGGTCGAAAGTGGACGGTTGGAATTTTTATATGTGGATTCTCCGGTGTGACTGCACTCTTGAAGATCTGTCAGGAGAGAGAGAGAGAGAGAGAGGATGAGAGAGAGAGAGAGAGAGAGATTCCTCCTGGTCTGAGAGTTTTTGTGTTCAGAATACCGAGAGAGAGAGAAAGAGGGATGGTAGATAAAAGAATACATGTGTAGAATACACTAGTTTGAGATATAAAGATAGATAAAATATATATATATATATATATATATATATATATATATATATATATATATATATATATATATACATACATAGATATAAAATTTAAAATAAAATTCTCTGGGATTACTATAAGAATATATAAACAGTAACCCATGTAGTGGCAACAGATAATATATATAGCAACTCTAGTTTTTCGATTGCTTTATAAAGTTCGTTCATTTTATCCGAACAAATAAAAATATACTGCAACCTGATTCACTATATAAATATATATAAAAGAGAGAAGAGAAATTGAGAGAAAATGGATTAATCCATGCCCTGAAAATAAAAAGCCGGACTGGGATTACTGTTTCTTACTTGTTTAAATGAATGCTATAAACAGTAACCCATGTAGTGGCAATTTTAGAGAAAATAACATGCGTTTTTGACCAAAAGGGTTTTTCGAAATTGCTTTTCATCGAAAGTTTTCAATGTTTTTGCTTTTATCCGAGACAAATTGAAAAATTACTGCAACCTGATTCACTTTGGGAAAGTTCGTTATCCGGCACCAGTGAAAAATTAGAGAATTTATTGACAGATAAGATGGACGGTTAATCCATGCCCTGAGTAGAGGTTGAAACAAAGCCGGACAGGGAATGATACGTGTTTCTTACTTGAAATAAAATCAGAATTTTTCAAATGTTTATAAGTTTTTTACGGGAGAGTATCACATTGTCTCAGTATGCCAACGGATTGATAAGGTCTCTGATGTAGAGTTTCATAAGATTTTAGGAAGAGAAACATTGTCTGCAGTTTTTGAGACAAAATTGTCTCAGTAATTGTAAAGACATCACATTGTCTCAGTTCATCGTGGTTTCACATAAGATGTTTGCTCTAAGAGACATCACATTGTCTCAATATGATCTAAGAGACATCACATTGTCTCAGTATGCTCTAAGAGACATCTTGTCTCAGTATGCCCTAAGAGACATCATATTATCCGGCAGGCCAATGAAGAATTAGAGCTCTGAACATTTATTGTCTCAGTATGCTAGAAATTCATTGTCTCAATATGCGCTGAGAATGTTGTCTCGTATTCCATCACATTGTCAGTATGCTGTAGGTCCCATTGTCTCAATATGTAACCACATCACATCGTCTCAATATGGTTCACATTATCCAGCGTAAAATAAGTCTCAATATGCTTTAAGAGACCAACCCAGTATCTTTAAGAGACATCACATAATCAGCATGCTCTAACAGTGGTCACATTGTCTAAAGCTCTGAGACATCACATTGTCTCAATATGCTTTAAGAGACATCACATTGTCTCAGTATGCTCTAAGAGATATCACATTGTCTCAGTATGCTCTAAGAGACATCACATTGTCTCAATATGCTTTAAGAGACATCACATTGTCTATGCTTTAAGTCATGCCTTATGCTGAAGAGACATCACATTGTCTCAGTATGCTCTAAGAGACATTGTCACATTGTCTCAGACATCACATTGTCTCAATAAGAGACATCACATTGTCTCAGTATGCTCTAAGAGACATCACATTGTCTCAGTATGCTCTAAGAGACATCATATTGTCTCAGTATGCTCTGAGAGACATCACATTGTCTCAGTATGCTCTAAGAGACATCACATTGTCTCAGTATGCTCTAAGAGACATCACATTGTCTCAGTATGCTCTAAGAGATATCACATTGTCTCAATATGCTTTAAGAGACATCACATTGTCTCAATATGCTTTAAGAGACATCACATTATCTTAGCATGCTCTAACAGACATCACATTGTCTCAGTATGCTCTGAGACATCACATTGTCTCAATATGCTCTGAGACATCAAATTGTCTCAGTATGCTCTGAGAGATATCACATTGTCTCAGTATGCTCTAACAGACATCACTTTGTCTCAATATGCTTTAAGAGACATCACATTGTCAGTATGCTTTAAGAGACATCACATTGTTATGCTTTAAGAGATATCACATTGTCTCAATGCTGACATTTGTCTCAAGAGACATCACATTGTCTCAATATGCTTTAAGAGACATTACATTGTTTCAATATGACATCACATATCACATTGTCATGCTCTGACAGACATCACATTGTCTCAATATGCTCTGAGACATCACATTGTCTCAGTATGCTCTAAGAGACATCACATTGTCTCAATATGCTTTAAGAGACATCACATTGTCTCAGTATTCTCTAAGAGACACCACATTGTCTCAGTACCAAAATACTACACTTCATGTTTCAGACTTGAAGTATACTCAGTTTATACAATTCAGAAGGATTTAATGTGATCAGTATGCTTATGAGGAAACCCACAGACAGACGCCACTTTAACCTTTGCATCGTTTAAAGATGGCGAGCCAGAAGACTAAAATCATTCTTTCCAGTTGAATGTCCACTCTGGTGCTTGCAAAAGTGCATGATTTGAGTTTTACTTAATTTTCTTGAAAGACTAAAAGTCTACGTGAAAGCTTTCTGATTTTATCTAAATTTGGAAGCTTTTCAAGTGCATGGAGCTCGTAATTTTAATACTTCTTCGATGATTTAAACGTTAAAATGTCAAGTAAAACCTATCCAGACCTGAGCGAAATTTTAAGTCTTCGACAATATTTGGGAGCGGTCTTTTAATTCCTCTTCAATTTTGTAAAGGAAAAACTCCGAATTTAACCTTTCGGGCTTGAACTCAATGTTAAGCCTTTGACAATATTTAGGAGCAATCCTTTTAATTCTTCTTCACTTGTGTGAAGAAAAAAAACTCTAAACTCAACCTTCCAGACCTGAAGTCAGTTTTAAAGCTTTAACACAACACGGGAGGCCTTATTTATATTCCTTCGTTTAAAGGTCACCAAGATTCCTCGGGGGAAGAGAGGAATCTCAGTTGGGATCACCTGATCCCTTGCAATCAGGAGAAGGAATCTACCTTCAGATAATCGTACGAGGTATAAAAACTTGAGGAAATGTTCTAGACGAGAATTAAGATAAGGGCGAGGGTGCATTCATGCGCGTGTGTATTATGTATGCGTGGACATGCATGCTTTCACGTGTGTTTGTGTGTACCTTTCAACTACGTGGGTATAGAGAGAGAAAGTTGATGTGTGTTGGTGATATCTCCATTTTAGAAGTGGTAGTTTGATAATATGATTTAATGTTTCATGTGTAAATAAATATGCAAGTTCATTAAACTTGAGAGAGAGAGAGAGAGAGAGAGAGAGAGAGAGAGAGAGAGAGAGAGAGAGAGAAGAAGCGTAATTATGAAAAATCATTCACGACCTACACTCTCATGCAATACATATATATTTGCAAAATCTACAGTGAACTCTTAACTGTCCGATTTCCTCACATTTTTCGGGTATGTTGGTCGCTACATATATATGCATGCATTATTATTATTATTATTATTATTATTATTATTATTATTATTATTATTATTATTATTATTATCAGTATATGAAACCTATTCACGTGGAACAAGCTCAAAGGGGCCACTGACTTGAAATTCAAGCTTCCAAAGAATGTTGGTTTCAACCTCCCACCGCAGATCCCACACTGCAGCAGTAACTGATCATGATACAGGCATACATACATACATACACACAAACATACATACATAAATATATATATATATACATATATTTAAATCCTATAAACTGCTTAACAATTAAAATACTGCCCATCTCAGTGGGGAAAAAAACCCACGACTAATGAAGCCAGGTCAATAAATTTCACAAACAGGCGTGTCATTTGTCATCCCGAATTGGCAGTGGCCTTTTTGGGGGGAGGAGTGGTTTGACTAGGGGGGGGGGCGGCCCTTCAAGGGAGGAGCCAGAGAAGCCAAAAAGACGACTTGCTTTTAGAGAAAGCAGTTTAGGTCCAACGGAAGGAGTTATCAGGCAGCCCTAAAGAGAAAAGAAGCGCAAGTTGTGGATATGTTGGAGAATAAGTTGTGAAGAGTATAACCGAAGGAGGAAAAGGGTTAATTAATTAACCAATTAATTAATTAATTAATTAATTAATTAATTATAATTAATAATAATAATAATAATAATAATAGTGGAGATTGTGGGTGTCTTGGGAGATGAAGTTATGAAGAGTAAACCGATGGAGGAAAATGGTTAATTAATGAACCAATTAATAATAATAATAATAATAATAATAATAATAATAATAATAATAATAGTGGAGATTGTGGATGTCTTGGGAGATGAAGTTATGAAGAGTAAACCGATGGAGGAAAAGGATTAATTAATTAACCAATTGATTAATTAATTAATTAATTAATTAATAATTAATAATAATAATAATAATAATAATAATAATAATAGTGGGGATTGTGGATGTCTTGGGAGATGAAGTTTTGAAGAGAAAGCCAGAAGTGGAAAAGGGTTAATAATAATAATAATAATAATAATAATAATAATAATAATAATAATAATAATAATAATAATAATAATAATAATAGTTGTAGCAGTATTAATTTCGTTTTGTCATATCGTAAGGAATGGAATGAAGAGTGAAATACACTATATTTATAATAATAATAATAATAATAATAATAATAATAATAATAATAATAATAATAATAATGATAATAATAATATAATAATAATAATAATAATAATAATTGTAGTAGTAGTATTTTTGTTTTTTCATACAATGAGCAATGAAATGAATAATAATAATAATAATAATAATAATAATAATAATAATAATAATAATAATAATAATAAAAGCAGTTTTGTCTCAGCGACCAATGAAATGAAACATGAAATGCACTATATTTTATAATAATAATAATAATAATAATAATAATAATAATAATAATAATAATATAACAATAATAATAATTGTGATTTTATTATCATTGCCTTATTTCTCATATCATGAACAGTAAATTGAATAAGTCCCAAGTGGTTTATTCGGCCTTGAATATTATTGCACAACGAAACAACTTTGGGTTTGTTATAGTTATTATTTTTACGTTGTTATTATTTTTGTTGTTGCTTAATCAACGAAAATGATAACAAGTGTTGTTTTTTATGATAACGATCATTGCAGTGATTAGAAGGCCGACGGGTATTAAGGGTTTGTTTTATAAAATGAATATGTATTAAATATATAACATTCGTAGGAACTGAAATTAAAATTGAATAAAGGGAGGGAAATAGAGGAAAGATGGTGAAGAAAGACACTAAAGAATAAACTAAATAAACGAAGGAAAAATCGATAATAATGGAAATCATGAGTAGAAGAAGAAAGGACGCGCAAAGAAAACAAGTAAAAATTGCGCCGAAAGTTTCTTTGGCGCGATCGAGTTTTCTGTGCAGCCGCTACAGCGTATAATCAAGGCCACCGAAAATAAATCCTATCTTTCGGTGGTCTCGATATAATGCTGTCTGAGCGGCGGCCCATGAAACTTTAACTACGGCCCGGTGGTGGCCTATCCTATATCGTTGCCAGAAGCACAATTATGGCTAAATTTAACCTTAAATAAAATAAAAACCACTGAGGCTAGAGGGCTGCAAATTTGGTGTGTATGATGATTGGAGGGTGGATGATCAACATACCAATTTGCAGCCCTCTAGCCACAGTAGTTTTTAAGATCTAAAGGCGGATAGAAAAAGTGCGGACAGAATGAAGAGCGGACGGACAGACAAAGCCGGCACAATAGTTTTCTTTTACAGAAAACTAAAATATACGAGAAATTGAATAAAAGTAGCCCAAAGGAAGACGCAAGGAGGAAAAACAAAATGCCGAATAAAAGTAGAAGTAAGACGCAAAGAGAGAAACCTTCGGGGCACTGAATAAAAGTATCTCAAAGGAAGACTCAAAGATAAAAAGAAAGAGCCGATTAGAAATAAAAAAAAAGGTGCAAACGTACGAAAAATTGAATAAAAGTATCACGAAGGAAGACGCAAGGAGAAAGAAAACCTACAAGAAACCAAATAAAAGTGGGAGAAGGAAAACGCAAGAGCAAAAACTACAATAAACGGAGATAAACTAAGAGAAGGAAGTCTTAAGAACAGGACAAAAAAAAAAAGACGAATCTGCAGAAAAACGAATAAAAGTAGGAGAAGAAGGGAGACCGAAGGAAGAAGAAGAAGAAGAAGATGAAAAATGAGGAAGAAAAGGACCCAGATCTCGTCGCCAGATGGACCGGTTTGCCTATTAGATAATGGACGTGTTTAAAACCCGAACCCTTGTTTGGCTTTAAAAAAAAAAACCACACACTGAAAAAAAAAAAAAGTTTCAAAGTAAAAGCCACAACGAAAGTCACCTCCAGAGAGTGTTCTCGTTGAGATCTTTACTGAGCGCCCGGTGGCAGTATTAGTAGTAGTATAGTAGTAGTAATAGACGGGATTTGCCTTTGAAACGGCTCGTTCCTCTGGGGGCAAACTCGTAATTGCCGATGTCGGGGATTTCGGCGGGTCCTGTTGTTTATTATCGGTAGCGAATAATGCTGATTTCTTCTTTCTCTTTTTTTTTTTTTACATCTTTTTGTTTGGTTTTGATTTCTGTGGGATACTGATTTCTTAGTATCCATGTCTGATTTCTTCCTGGTTTAGTATTGAAATGATAGTTTTTTCTGTTATCGGTACCGAATCATGTCGATTTTTTTTCGTTTCTTTACTTTTTTTTTCTCGATCTGTTGATTTTTTAAGTGTTTTTGATTTGTCGCGTCTTCTTACGCAACTTTCTCTTAATTCTGTTTAGAAGTGAGGTTGATTCTCCCACTTTTTTCTATTGGTGTAATAGTGATTGTCTTTGCTCACTTCATTTTAGAACAATGATGAGTTTTTGTAGTTTTCTGTAAAAGAAAACTATTTTGCCGGCTTTGTCTGTCCGTCCGCACTTTATTCTGTCCGCACTTTTACTGTCCGCCCTCAGATCTTAAAATCTACTGAGGCCAGAGGGCTGCAAATTGGTATGTTGGTCATCCACCCTCCAATCATCAAACATACCAGATTGCAGCTCTCTAGCCTCAGTAGTTTTTTTTATTTCGTTTAAGGTTAAAGTTAGCCATACTTGTGCTTCTGGCAACGATATAGGATAGGCCACCACCGGGCCGTGGTTAAAGTTTCATGGGCCGCGGCTCTTACAGCAGTATACCGAGACCACAGAAAGATTGTCGGTGGCCTTGATTATACGCTGTAGCGGCCGTACAGAAAACTCGATTGCGCCGAAGAAACTTCGGCTTAATTTTTACTTGTTTATCTTTATTGTCGATGACGAATCGCTATGCATAATGTTGATGTTCTTTTCCATTAGGTCTTAGTGGCTTCACTTTGGAATGATGATTCTTAGTGGCTTCACTTTGGAATGATGATTCTTAGTGGCTTCATTTTGGAATGATGATTCCTAGTGGCTTCATTTTGGAATGATGATTCTTAGTGGCTTCATTTTGGAATGATGATTCTTAGTGGCTTCATTTTGGAATGATGATTCTTAGTGGATTCATTTTGGAATGATGATTCTTAGTGGCTTCATTTTGGAATGATGATTCTTAGTGGCTTCATTTTGGAATGATGATTCTTAGTGGCTTCACTTTGGAATGATGATTCTTAGTGGCTTCATTTTGGAATGATGATTCTTAGTGGCTTCATTTTGGAATGATGATTCTTAGTGGCTTCATTTTGGAATGATGATTCTTAGTGGCTTCATTTTGGAATGATGATTCTTAGTGGCTTCATTTTGGAATGATGATTCTTAGTGGCTTCATTTTGGAATGACGATCATCTTTTCATATTTTATGTACGAATTTTGCCAAATTAACTTGGAAATATTATCAATCTGGCTGTATTTTTTTTTTTAGTAATTCTGCAACTGAATCGTAATTGTATATCATTATGCTGATTTACATTTCCTTGTTTTATAAGTATTATAATTATTTTTTCCACTAAATATCGTATTGATATTTGGTTTTTCCTATTTGTATAGATATTTAGTATAGGCATTTTTGTCTTTATTTTTTTAAAATTTTATGAATGATTAGCTTTACGCTCTGCTTGATTTTTTCATTAGCTACCTTTTTCTACTGTTATTTTCAAATGTTTTCTTGCTTTATTTATTTTCATTTTTCATCTTCTTTTCTATATTTTTCCATTTCTCCGTTGCGTTTAATATTCTTCCTTCTTCCCGCTTCACTCATTCAAGTCTCGAAAGATAAACATTTTCTCCTTACATTTTGCCTGATAAATCTCTTCCCCCAATTTAATTTCAGTGCTTTTTCTCTCTTACCTGATTTTTCCCTCTCTCCTTAAATACCTGACCTTTTCCCCACGTACATCCATCGTGGTTAAAACGACTCATTTCAACTTTCTTTTTTGGAGAGTCGGCGGTCAGAGGCGTGGATAGAGGCTCATCCCAAACGTATTGGCGGACTCAATGATATATATTTAAACTTCATTAACTCATCGTCGAAAGGGGATTTTTACCTCTGCTGTTTTTATTGCCGGCATCGAACAGCCGATTAGAAAGACGGTAACAGTCCTTCTGTTTCCTGCGGTGTGGTTTTTGTTTAAGTACATTTCTCCTCGGCCGAATTTTAGACGTTTGGTTTAAGGTACTCTTATAAGTTGATTTTATTCATTTATGAGTATATTTATTTTATTTATTTGTTTGTAATTTTATTTCATTTATAGATATATTTATTTTGTTTATATAAATATATATAAATATTTTCAATATATATATGAATATATATTTATTTATTTACACATATATTTATTTAGTTATTTATTTTTGGGGTTATAGGATGTCAGCTTTAGTTCATAAAGTTTTCATCATTCACTCATTGTAATCTTTTACATCCAAGTTTTGTTCATATTAATGTCGAGTTGAACTGCGCATCAATCAGCTGCTATACTGCGATCTTTTGCAATCTCTCAAGCATGACACTCCACTATCATACATTACTAGACTAAGTAAATTATCATGTTATGGGTTCACTATCTTATATATACCTTCCCTGTACTCAAGATTTCCAGTCTTTTGTTAAACCAGTGTTTATCAATAATATATTTTTCTCAATGACACAAATGTCTCGCTGTGAAACTAAAAAGGCTAAAACATTTTGAAACAAAATTCTCTGTTTGGTTTCATAAAGCAGGAGCAGATTTTTTTTCATGTCTAGGTTTTTAAAACCAAGCTTTTTTTCCGTTCGACAATCAGTGGCCACACCGTCTACTTCTATCCCCAAGCTATAAAATAGAAGTAGCCTACAATAATGATTTTATATAATGTCGGAGTCATTTTTCCCAGTAATCAGTGGCCTTGCCATCTACCTACATATGCAAGGTATAAAAATACGATGATCCGGGTAGAATAAGAAGAGAAAGAAAAAAAACCCGACCGAGACTGGTCCATTTCCCAGATTGTGGTGCCATAACAATCTCATCAAGGTAATTCCAGAAGGTGGCTAGGCAGGTGAGCTGAGGGAAATAAAAGGGTCTTTGGGCCCAAGGGTGAGAAGACCCAGAAATCGGGTGATGGGTGATAAGGAGAAGAAGAAGAAGAAGAAGAAGAAGAAGGAGTTATGTGTAGGATGATACAGAGGAAGGGGAGAAGGAATCGGGTGATGGATAAGAGGAAGAAGAAGAAGAAGAAGAAGAAGATGAAGAAGAAGAAGGAAGAAGAAGGAGTTATGTGTAGGATGATACAGAGGAAGGGGAGGAGAAATCGGGTGATGGATGATAAAAAGAAGAAGAAGAATAAGAAGGAGGAGGAGGAGGAGGAATTATGTGTAGGATGGTACAGAGGAAGGGAAGAAGAAATATTGTGATGGATGATAAGAAGAAGGAGAAGGAAAAGAAGAAGGAATTATGTGTAGGATGATACAGAGGAAGGGGAGAAGAAATTGAGTGATGGATGATAAGAAGAAGAAGAAGAAGAGGAAAAAGAAGGAAAAGAAGAAGGAATTATTTGTAGGATGATACAGAGGAAAGGGAGAGGAAATCGTTGATGGATGATAAGAAGAAGAAGAAGAAATCAGGTGTAGGATAGCAAGGAGGGAAAGAATAAGAAATAGATGGAGGATGGAGGAGGAAGAGGGCGAGGCGAAGAATGATAAGGAAGAGGGGGATGTATATGATGATAAAGAGGAAGATCAGGACGAGAATAGATTATACGAAGATGAAATGAAGTTGGGATTACGGAGAGAAAGAGGAGAGATGAAAAAAAAAAAGTAGAATCAGGCAGAGAACGATAAAATAAAAGAGGAGGAAGAGGAGATGAGGATAAGATTGAGCAGGAAAAGAAGCAAAAGTGAAAGAAAGAGTAGAGATCGCAGAGAGAACAAAATGACAGGCAGAAATGGAAAATATAATTGCAGTGAAAATGAAAAGCCTAAGAAGCAGTAGAATGAAGGAAAACATGTTAAAGAAACGATAAGCATAGCAAAATAAATAAATAAATAACCTGGAACGGAGGAGGAGCAGGAGGAGGAGGAGGAGAATAGAATAGAATAAAAGGAGAGAAAGTTTCAAAATAAAAGGATCTTTAATATAATTTTACGATAATCCCAGAAGATACGAAAGGTCTCGTTTTTTGCTGAAGTCTTATAAAGTGGTCGATCAGGACCTTAAACCCCCTCCCCCTAGATCTCCCCCCTCCCTTCTCCAACACACACACACACACACACACACACACACACACACACACACACACACACACACACCGGGCCCTCCAGCTCTTAAAGGCTGCTTCTGGCGTGTCAAACCTCACTCTCCAACCTCGTACTTGACACTTCCTCCTTGGGGATTCCGCTGAAGGCGGAAAGAGAGAGAGAGAGAGAGAGAGAGAGAGAGAGAGAGAGAGAGAGAGAGGAGTTGAGGCCTGTGGGATGGGGTGGTCGGCACCTGAAGGAAGACTTCCTTCAATCTTTTCAACTTCTTCTTCTTCTTCTTCTTTGTAAACGTCCTTGTGAAAATGGGCTTTTCTTTTTACATGTTTATGTTCTGTTTACTCATCATTTTTCGACTTTATTCCTTTCCCTTTTATTAATGATGTGAGAATGTCGATAAGCCTGTGTTGTGATGTAGTATAATCTATTTTATATAACTGTCCCTTTGAGGAACAGAGACTGTTAAATAAACTATCATTACTTTTGTAGAGGTCAGTAAATTAAGTTTCTTTTACCAGAATAAGCATTTATGGAATTATTTCTTTTATGAACTTCAAGCAAGCCCTGTTGCCGTGCACAGAAATGATGAATAAATTATGAAAAAATCGAGTAAGCGTTAGTTGATCGGATAATATCACCTTGTGTCTTATCGGATTTGGGGCATCTTTTAGTGCTTAGTCCTGTCTGTCTGTATGTTTGTCTGTTGTACCTCCAGCACTCTCACTTTGCGTTGTCTGTTTGTCCCGGTATGACTGTCTCTCGCTCTCTCTCTCTCTCTCTCTCTCTCTCTCTCTCTCTCTCTCTCTCTCTCTCTCTCTCTCTCTCCTTTTATTTACTTTCCTTTCACTCACGCACTCATCTTTTTGTATAATATGCGTCTCCAGTTTATCTATCCAGTTAGTTTTTTTTATTATTCCTCTCTCTCTCTCTCTCTCTCTCTCTCTCTCTCTCTCTCTCTCTCTACAGATATATATATATATATATATATATATATATATATATATATATATATATATATATATATATATATATATATATATATATATGTTAGAGGCAAAAGTCATGAATAAGATAAAGACTAAGGGAAAGACGAATGTAAGCATGCGTTCGATAAATGGCCAAGATAACAAGGAGTGAAACTAAAGACAAGCCTAGTAGGAAAAGGTGAGAGTCCGTGAGTGAAAGGGAAGTAAATAAAAGGAGAGAGAGAGAGAGAGAGAGAGAGAGAGAGAGAACCATGCCAGATAAACAGGCAATGCAAAATGGGAGTGTTGTAAGTGAAAAAGACGGACTGACGCACCTAAACCAGATAAGAGAACAGTAACAAAGGAATAGAGAGAGAGAGAGAGAGAGAGAGAGAGAGAGAGAGAGAGAGAGAGAGAGAGAATGACTCTGAAGCCGAGGTGTGAGGCCGGGCGCGTGTTTGTCATGGACAATGGCTTTTCTTCATTAAGTGGGCGAGGTTTTTTTTTTTTTTTTGCGCTGGGCATGTGGTGTTATAATGATGTTTGAGAAGACAGCAGAGGATTTATGGCCGTAGCTGTGCATTCTCGCTTTCTTACGTTATGAGGCTTTGTTTGTATGTTTGTGCTGTTGTATTTGTGCGTATGTGCACGCGCATAACGTCTTATCGTTTGGATGTTAATATGTATACATTGTATGGCTGTATTTAATAACGATAAAAATACCGTGCGTACATCTCTACATATGTATGGGTGTGAGTAAGAAACCACAGTGATGTCAATGAGAGACTGTATTTTTTCCAAAATACATAAAAGGGTTAAAAAAAAGGGGGGGTTTGCTTAAAAAAAGGGGGTTGCTTAAAAAAGGGCGGGGTTGCTTAAAAAAGGGGTTGCTTAAAAAGGGGTTGCTAAAAAAAGGGGCTTAAAAAGGGGGTTGCTAAAAAAGGGGTTGCTAAAAAAGGGGGTTATAAAAAGGGGTTGCTAAAAAAAAGGGGTTGCTTAAAAAAAGGGGGTTGCTTTCGAAAATAAAGGGCCGTTTTAACTTTTTTGATTCTGGAAAAATAAAGTCTCTCATTAACATTATTGTAGCTTTTTACTCATTATTTCCGGTCACAATATAGTGATGCATCATAGATATGTATGGATGTATATACAATACGTTTTTTAACAAGACTTTTTTTTTCGTATTATTTAGAAAAATATGAATTTTCATTAAAACAAGAACTTATTGTAGCTTGTTCGCAAATCATTATTTACCGGTCACAAATATTAGTGATAAATTATGAAGAATATCTCCGTCGATTTTCTCATAAAATTTTCCCGTAATTCAGTAACTGCCTTCTCTGACCTAAGGTACCTGATATTTTGTTACTCAGAGATTTTGATTCTGGAGACACGACTTCAACTAAGAGTGACCTCGAAAATAAACTCTGAATTCTTCAGTCTACAAAAATTTCTCTTTCTTGAATGTTAAAGGATTTCCAGTATGGATCTCCTTGTCCTCATTTGGATATCTGCTTAATACCTTTTTGAATGACGTGTATTGTTGTGTTGTTAACGCCGGAGCTTTTTCAATTCCTTGGCATTACTTACTTCTGTGGTAAGAATTTTTTTTTACTTGATTTTGTCTGTATATATGTATTCATCGCGTTCCATATTTTCGTGATTCAGTTATACATACATACATACATACATACATACATACATACATACATACATACAAATACATACATTCATACATACACACACACACACATATATATATATATATATATATATATATATATATATATAATAGTTCTGTATATATAAAGTTCTGTGTATGAATCCACCATTGTAGACATATATGTATAGACGTAATTGCATGTGTATGCGTGTTTTTGAATCAGCAAGAGCAAAGGTGTGTTCATGTATCTCGCAAACAAAGAATTGAGAAGCAGTCTATTATATTGTCCTCTCTCTCTCTCTCTCTCTCTCTCTCTCTCTCTCTCTCTCTCTCTCTCTCTCTCTCTCTCTCTCTCTCCAGTCGCTTTGTTATCCCCAGAGTTCTCCTTTTTCAGCCAGATACAAATCAGCCTCTTCGCTGCCCACGTCTCGCGCCGGGATACGAACCTTTTCTCACATTCTCTTCATTTGCATCGGCTTTTGTTCTCCTAAACGTTGCCCTTAGACGAACAAATTACCCCTTTTTGTTCGACAGGGCGAATCCTTTGTCCGAATCACCGTTCTTTTCGAAACTTACAGTTCTCCTGATTAAATTACGCTTTCGGAGTCACTCGGCCATGGAGAGAAGAATGAGCTCGGGCATAGTGTTCATCCTCCTCCTCCTCCTCCCCCCCACCCTTACTTCGAAAACCCCCAAACAGCCCCCCAGCCCCCCGTGTTCGAATTGAGCTCTGCCCAGCAAAGGTCGAGCCCAAAAGCTTCGGACGATTCGAACTGTGCTCGAGAGCTGTTTCGGAAGAGTTTCGGACCGAGCAAGAAAGAAAGACAGGTGTAAGCGAAAGGTGCGGAGTCTCTCTCTCTCTCTCTCTCTCTCTCTCTCTCTCTCTCTCTCCCTTTGGTGTACACCACCACCTTCGCCTAAACACGGCCAAAGAATGTTTGGAATGTTAAGACTTTCGCGCTCCGTGGAGTGACGTAAGGGGGCAACCCTCAGCGCCGTACAGGTTGCAAGTTATGTTTTTCCTGCCATTTTTTGCCTCGACATTTGCTCTTTACTGACAATAACATGGTACCTACTCCTTTTTTTTTCATAATATTGCTTGCTTTGGCTGCACTCTCCTTGTAAGCGACTTGTTTTCGCTTTTTGCAATATTTTCATCTTCTTTTATTTGTTAGTACCATGCGTATGGCAATAAATTTCTAGAGTAAAGCGTAGCTGTGCTTGTAATCATGGAATCTTTACGAGTAGTGAAAGCAAGCTACAGGAACGGCCTTTGAGGATGACAAAGCGCATTCTTTCTTTTGAGTTTTGGTGTTTGCACACACTCTGGGCACAATTTGAATACATAATGCCCATTTACATACGTATAAACGGACCTGTAGGTAAACACACACATTTTTAATGCAGATTATATGCAGATATCAGCAGTTCATAATCACAAGGCAACAAATTCTTTTATCCGTGTCATTATTAGTTGTTTTGAAGTATTTTAAATTACCTTTTTGCTCTGATCTAGTGATGAAAAGTTTATATAATTATTAAGTATTTACCGTAAGAGTTGGGTATTTTTCTTCACTTATTTATTTCATCTTGTATATAGTTTATTAATCAGTTCAATTACAACAGTGGAATATCTCATTTAAAATCTCAAGGTACTGTTATTTCTTTACCTGGCGTTGCATATGCACGGCATACTAGTATCTGATTTCTCAAGCAACTTGGCGTCACATCTAGGTTTGATATTGATTACCAGACCGAACAGCTGCAATGTGTGTTGTCAGATTTATCACGTCACCTTACTTTTGCAACCTCAAGGAGTAACCAACTGTCGAGGTTCTCAAGTAACCTGGCATTACAAGTAGGTATAACTTGGCCTGATTTCTCAAGTAACCTGGCATTACAAGTAGGTGTAACATCACCTGATTTCTCAAGTAACCTGGCAATACAAGTAGGTATCACCTGATTTTCCGAGTAACCTGGCATTACAAGTAGGTATAACATCACCTGATTTCTCGAGTAACCTGGCAATACAAGTAGTATAACACATCCTGATTTCTCGACTAACCTGGCAGTACAAATCGGTATAACACACCTTGATTTCTCGAGTAACCTGGCAATACAAGTAGGTATAACATCACCTGATTTCTCGAGTAACCTGGCAATACAAATAGGCATAACATCACCTGATTTCCCGAGTAACCTGGCATTGCAAGTAGGTATAACATCGCCTGGTTTCTCAAGTGACCCGGCGTTACAGCAGGATGCAGCACTGGAGGAAAATCTCGTGCACAAGCGTGCCATCCCAGAAAGGCACCGAGCGAAGGCAAAAGTTGACCGGGTTTCCTTGTTGTGCTTCGCTACGGGGCCGTCAAAGTTTTGGGCCCGGGGCCCACGTTAGCCCCGTTTCTCCGAGACACATGACTTATACCTGCGGTGGCAGATGGGAGTTGGGACTCGACGGGGAACGTACTAAGGCCAATTTTGACTGCGAGCGCCGTAGAGATTCTTGTTTATAGCGTAGGCCAGTGGGAGGGGCAATCGAATGAGCTATTCTAGCACAGGCACGAAGAAAAGAAGACGAGGAAGACGGGAACAACAGACGCAGAAAGAGAAAACAAAGCCTGCATTACCAATTTCCACGCAGTAAATTGTGGAAAAGGTGGCCTGACGGGTGGTACAAGATCGTCTGAGATAAGGGATAAGGGACTGGAATAACACACAAAGAGGCCATCTTTCCGTAGAGTGGAAGAGGAGGAAGGCAAAAGAAGCACCCTTAATACGAGTAAAGCTATATTGGTGATACAAAAGAATAAGTAATATATATATATATATATATATATATATATATATATATATATATATATATATATATATATATATATATATAAATAAGAGGATGTTCCAAAAAGCAAGTAAGATAGAGGGAGATGTTCGTCTTTGTACAAGAGTTCTCTCTCTCTCTCTCTCTCTCTCTCTCTCTCTCTCTCTCTCTCTCTCTCTCTCTCTCTCTCTCTCTCTCTCCACACTGAATATGGAGATAACAATACGATTAGGATTCCAGCTCGCGCTAAATGATGCTTGGCCATTTAATCAGCGCTGGATCAATGCCAGAGAGATTAGCATCTTACAAGCTCTTCAACAGCATCCCTGCCCCGTTTGTTGTGCCCGGAGGGACCCGGGGGGCTGGGGGGGGTGGGGGTGTGCGGTTGGTGTTGAAGGCTCCGATATTCATCTTGCACATATTGTGTGCGCTCCGGCGATCTCGCTGCATACGTCGCCGCTGACAATTTTGATGGATTAGCCCGTGTTGCGTTTTTTGATTGATGGCTGCGATTGTCTTTTCCCTGTTTTAAAAGATTGGTGGGTTTTTTTGGAGGGGGCGGTGGGGACGTCCGGGTTGTGGAGCATCGTTCCTGTTTATTTTCCCGATG
>NC_089756.1:35596261-35608761 GCF_040412425.1 Macrobrachium rosenbergii | reverse complement strand
TACATACATACATACATACATACATACATACATATATACATGTATATATACATAAATATATATACATAAATATATATATATATATATAATTATATATATATAATATATATATATATATATATATATATATATATATATATATATATATATATATACTTTAATTTATTTATTTATTTATATTTACTACAACGTAATTAACGTTGACCGTATACAAGTGTGAGAGCTTATGAAATCTTATGTATTTTTGTTTATTTGGACAACGATCAGATTTTATCATTTGTGTATATTCTCATATTCTCGCTCTCTTAACATTTCTGCTTCTTGAAAATTGATTGGAAATCGTAAAGTAAAATCGATGTATGTAATGTGTACGAATTGTCTTCAAGTGTTTACTATTCCTAAGAATGGAAAAAATTAACCTATATCTTTAAATGTGTTCCAGTAATCTAAAACAGTCTTATAAATGAATATTATCAATAAGCACTTTTAAATCACCTCGGAAATATGTCTAAACGCTTCCCGCTAATCCCAGTTATTCAAGATAACATGATTATTACTACCAAGCTAAGCAATTTTACTAATGCTAATCACTCTGGAGAAAATTATTATGCCCAAGCAATTAACTGATTCACATCGGTCGAATAAAATATTAATTTTATCCCTCAGAATTTTCACCTAATTGTAGTCGTTATTTCTAAGCATTTCCAGCCAATTCTTGTTAAGGAAAATTAGTAATATCAACAGAAGATTTGCAAGTAATCCTAATCACTTGAGAGAGGGAGAATTACAACTTTAATTTCCGTCGAGTATTTCCAGCTAAACCTAACCCACCCTGAGGAACTGGAAGTGGCACAACCACTTTTATCTTTAAATCTGTCACTTCCCACAGACCTTTAAAAAGAAGTTAGAAAACTCGGATGCAGCAGTAGAAATCGGAGACGGGCAGGACCCGTCACGGCAGAGAACATTTTAGAAAACATTCCCGGATAGCCAGAGCCGCGCGTTTGGCGGCGGCGGCGGCGGCACCTCGGTATCAGCCCTATTACGAAAAATCAGTCCGTGTTTGTGATCGGTCTAGAATTTCACCCACCTGCTTCATCCAGTTGAAGGACTTCATTGTAGCGAGGTTCCTGCGGGGTGCTGTCAATAGAACATTTTTCTTCTTCTCGCGGGAGCAAGAGAAGAACTTGGGGAGCTTCTCTCGACGTCTTCTTCTTCTTCTTCTTCTTCTTCTGCTCCTTCGTCTTCTTCTTCTTCTTCTTTGGCGTCTTCTCGCGTCCGTATTTCGAGAACCGAACGTTTAACACAACGCAACTGAGTCCGGAAGCCGACTAAACGTTTCGAGCAGTCACATCGGCGTCAGATCTGCGTACAATCGTTTCCTACCCGTCGCGCGAATCTCACGCTGTTGTTGCAACTATCGCAGCAGTGAACGAAGCTAACAGCAGCGACAAGCAGTTTGTATGTCATGGTAAAACAACAACAAGTCTCACTTTGCGGTGCTTTTTGAAATGGAATGAGTTCATCTCGCGATGCTTGCAGTTTGTAAACAAACCAGTCAGTCCCCGAGAGCGTATTGTCTCTACACTACTGTCACCGTGCGAATATCGTCCAAGACTGAACAGGTAGTAGTTTCGTTGAGATACTCTACATCTTTCTAGTGAGACAGAGAGAGGAGGAAAGAGAGAGAGAGGGAGAGAGAAACAGAGAGGGAGTGGTAGAGATGCTACGGTGTCCGTGGTTCGCCCGAAGGAGGCGCGCTAGTACCAAGGGGCACCAAAGTGGTTGGCACACTCAACCCTGCCCCTACCAACACTGAACTGGGCAGCGTCGCAGTCTCGCTCACATATACACGCTGCTTCTTCTATCGAGCGCCCTTCTCTCTCTCTCTCTCTCTCTCTCTCTCTCTCTCTCTCTCTCTCTCTCTCTCTCTCTCTCCTTTCCGACCTTAAACCCTTTCTTCTTTGCATTTTTCCTCACTTTTTTATCATTCTCCTTCTGTGTAAGGCACGGCTAAGCGCTCTTTCTCTTCTGCTTTCTTTTTCTCTCGTGTTTATCTTGTTTATAGAAATTTTGCTTTCAGAGGAATAGTTGCTCTTTTTTTTCTTTAATTCGTTTCCATAATTGAACAGAGTATGTGGTTAGTATTTAGACAGGGCATTGAAAGCCTGAATATTTATTAATCTGTTTCTTTCACTCTCTCTCTCTCTCTTTCTCTCTCTCTCTCGTTCACCTTTCTTCTGCCTCCCTCTGGAACGTTCCAAACTCTCCTTTTCTCTCTCTCTCTCTCTCTCTCACTTTGGTTGCGCTCAAAACTCTCTCTCTCTCTCTCTCTCTCTCTCTCTCTCTCTCTCTCTCTCTCTCACACACACATTCTTGGGGGCGTTCCAAACACACTCTCTCTCTCTCTCTCTCTCTCATTCCTGGTGACGTTCCAAACACTCTCTCTCTCTCTCTCTCTCTCTCTCTCTCTCTCTCTCTCTCTCTCTCTCTCTCTCTCGCCCATTCTTGGGTGTGATCAAAACACACACTCTCTCTCCCTCACTCGACCATTCTTGGGGGCGTTCCAAACACTAACCTCTCTCTCTCTCTCTCTCTCTCTCTCTCTCTCTCTCTCTCTCTCTCTCTCTCTCTCTCTCATTCTTGGGGGCGGTCAAACACACACACTCTCTCTCACTCGCCCATTCTTGGGGGCGCTCCAGACACTACACACACACTCTCTCTCTCTCTCTCATCTTGGGGGCGTTCCAAACACACACACACACTCTCACTTACTCGCCCATTCTTGGGGGCGTTCCAAACACTACACTCTCTCTCTCTCTCTCTCTCTCTCTCTCTCTCTCTCTCTCAGTAAGGTCCTCGAGTACGTCACTACCCGCTCCAGCAGTTACGCAATACATCGCTCGCTAATTCGCTAACGCCTTCGATTTTCCCACCTCGGACGAAACTGGTTGAAATGGGTGTGAGTTGGGCGAAAAGATTATCCAATAAATCCACGCAATAATATGCGCATAGTTCTCTCTTTTTCTTTTTTTTTTTTTGCCAGGAATTCGGTTCGCTTTATGCATAAATTCGTGATTTATAATTTCGTTTTATTAAATGTTTTTTATTCTTCCTCTGTGGCGATATTTGCGGTATTGTAGTGATTGCAATACTTTAAGAAACAGTGGTTCGTGTTTTCTGTTGTGTTGGTAAAGTTGCTGGAACTGTTAAATTTGTTGTAGCTTATAGTGCAATATGTATACACACATATGTATATATATCTATCTATCTATCTATCTGTCTATATATATCTATTTATCTATCTATATATATATATATATATATATATATATATATATATATATATATATATATATATATATATATATATATATATATAAATGTTTGCGTGTGTTTTTGTGTATTTTTCAGCAGTTAAAATATGACTCTTGCAGTGAATAATGTGTTGATTTACTCTGGAGTCGCCAGCTGTTATGGGAACCGGCTTAATATATATTATATATATATATATATATATATATATATATATATATATATTTATATTTATATATATATATATATATATGTATATATGTGTGTGTGTGTGTATATATATTATATATATATTTATATGGGTGTGTGTGTAATGGCCCATATATATATATATATATATATATATATATATATATATATATATATATATATATATATATATATATATATATATATATATATATATATATATATATATATATATATATGTATGTATGTGCAATATTGGAACATCTTTAGTATAGCTATCTGCCCATTTTTCATTTTCCTTTATGTTGTATAAATTCTGTAATGTACAAGACATTTTTCCCCATCTTTTTTAGCATTAGTCGTGACGTTCTTTGTGGTGGTCGAAAAATTTCCTGCTCTCTCTCTCTCTCTCTCTCTCTGTCTCTCTCTCTCTCTCTCTCTCTCTCTCTCTCTCTCTCTCAGTTAATTAGTTTTTTCATGGCACGTAATGGAAAACTATTTCTGAAAGCATGGCCAGTGATTTAAATTGATACTGCTGAATTTTAGAGATGATTAATAAAACCGTAAGCAAGTTCTGATATCACATATTGTCTTATCTAGAGCAGTTTCCTGCCTTGTTGTCAGTGAGGTGACAGAGTCAATAAATTTCCCCCGAGAGGCTTAGATAACTAATGGTTCAGCTTCCAATGTTCTCTGTGGGTCTTCACGTATCAACCATGGCGCAGTCTAGTAGAACCGATTAATTAAAAGTTTTAAACCACTGAAGAAGGGCTGTGCTTTGCCGTAGAGTTCAACAGTTTTCCATTTTACCGAAAAGCCTCATTTCCATTAAAGATTACATCCCCGTAGGGGGGCAGCGCCGTCAGTGTGCCTCATGCGGTGCACTGTAGGCATTACTGAAGGTTCTTTGCAGCGTGCCTTCGGCCCCTAGCTGCAACCCCTTTCGTTCCTTTTACTGTACCTCCTTTCATATTCTCTTCCTTCCATCTTACTTTCCTCAACCCTCTCCTAACAATTGATTCATAGTGCAACAGTGAGGTTTTCCTCGTGTTACACCTTTCGAACCTTTTTACTGTCAATTTCCTTTTCAGCGGTGAATGACCTCATAGGTCCCAGCGCTTGGCCTTTGGATTAAATTCTATATTCAGTTCCATTCAATTAAAGATTACATGGTCAGCTGAGATTGGAATTCGCGATTTAAAAACGCCCATTTAGCTGACATAAGAAGTTTTCTATGTTTGAGCATTCTTTGAATGTTCCTCGGTTATTAAATTCCACCAAGTTACGTGGAAGTTATTATCATTCATGTTATCCTAATTCCTAATCGAATTATCCTTACTACTCATATTTCTCTCCGGGAAGTGACATAAAAAACTTAGCCCTTATTAGGTAGCTTCATTGGCTATATTCCAAAAAAAAAAAAAAAACACTGTGCCCAATAAAAGACAAGTTCTTTTTCGTAAATCTGAATAGCCCTTATTATATATATCTTCAGTGCCCATATTCCGAAAAAAAATATTGTGCCCAATAAAAGAATTTCTTTCTCGTAAATTTGAAACACTTGGGCCAGGAAAATGTCCAGTGATTCAATTAAATAATTACCTTGTGTATATCGCAAAATATTTTTAGAGTAAATACCCTACGATATTACCATGGCTACGACCCCCATCATTAATATTTATTATATGTATTATATGACTCCATCCACAAAAATATAACATATTACTTCCTTCATCCATGAATTCAAAAGGAAACAGAATTCCGAAACTGAGCAGACTCCTCCCAAAGAAGACATGGCCAAGGAAATTTAAAAACCAGATAGCACAAATAATAAGAAATGCTTTCTTATTATGCATATTAAACTCGCACATGCATTTCCCCTCCCTGCGTGCTCGCGTGCCGGCATACCTGGCATAACTATGCCCTTATTTGGGAAAGTAAAAAGAATGCGTTGGTGTGCCCTGGGGGTGGGAGGTGGGTCAGAGGGAGAGGGGAGGGGGAGATTATGCTTTTGGTCAAAGGGGGAATGGGTGTGGGGGTGGGGGGTTGCTTGGCAGTGGTGGGTAGTGGGGGGGGTAGGGGGTTGTTGTAAGATGACGTAATACATGACAGATTCTGGGTAAATAATCTTGGTTGAAACCTGATGGAAATGAAAGTTGATTTCACTCTCTCTCTCTCTCTCTCTCTCTCTCTCTCTCTCTCTCTCTCGGTGATATCGCATTAGGGAAAACAAGGTAAAAGAGAAAAGCAATGAAATAAGGGGGAAATAAGGTAAATGAACTAAGAGAGAGAGAGAGAGAGAATTATTATTATAAATGCTTCCTAATGCACAGTCGTTGCTTTGCAGAACCAAAATGGCAATAGAAAGTTCCCCTTAAGTAACTGCAGTCAACAAATTTCAGAAACACAAAAAAAATATCTTTGTAAATTGTTGTCTTACTTTCTTTCTCTTTTGGTATTTTTGCTTCGAAAGGTTTATTTTCATTATGAATATGATAAATGGGGTCTGTGATTTTCTCCCTCTCTCTCTCTCTCTCACTCTTTGCTTTCTCTCTGTGTGTACACATACATACAGACACACATGTATGTATATATATACACATAAACACACAGACACACACACATGTATATATATATATATATATATATATAAAGACAAAATCCACAGAATAAGGACAAGAAGTCGAAAGGCCTTGCAGTACTCTATTGTGTCTCTTTCCTTCGTGGATTTTGTCTTTATTTATATATTCAGTGATTCAGTTACACCACACACACACATTCAGTTATATATACATATATATATATATATATATATATATATATATATATATATATATATATATATATATATATATATATATATATATACTAACTGCTGTATCGTGGATGAATCCCCTGTGCTGAAAACTATCACATTGTTAGACACTGAAGGCTCATGAACATTGTGTCGAACCCCGTACGTCACGCTGCGCCACTCACCTTCATTTTTCCAGTCACCCTCCTGAAGTGTAAGTCCCTTCCTTCTCGAAGCTTTTTTCAATCCAGTTATCAAACACCCTCAGGTCTCCCTCCTGACAATCTTGAAACATATACTTTTCTTAACACATTTTCGTTAATATTAGAGTACTATTCCATTCCACATTTTTATTGACATTGCTATTTCCATTCTACATTTTTATTGACATTACTATTCTGTTCCTCATTTTTATTAACATTGCTATTCCATTTCACATTTTTATTAATATTACTGTTCCATTCCACATTTTTATTAACTTCTCTATTCCATTCCACAATTTTATTAACGTTACTATTCCATTCCACATTTTTATTAATATTAACTGTTCTACTCCACGTTTTTATTAATATCACTGTTCCATTTCACATTTGTATTAATATTAATGGTCCATTTCACATTTTTATTAACATTACTATTCCATCTTTCTGCTTCCATGTACTTCTTCACATTTTTATTAACATTGCTATTCCATTCCACATTTTTACTAACATTGCTATTCACATTTACAATACTTTCAAGCTCTTTCACTGTTATGTGCAGCTTCTCTTCACTGTCCCTAATCAGTATTTTATGATTTACAATTTTGACCATTTTACACTGCATTCAGGACACGTCCTCTTCGTTCACAGTTTTGAACCTATATCTAATGTCCTTTCTCTGAGCTCTCACATTATTCAGCCCAAGAATCCATCAAACAGTCATGGATACATAGCACACCCTTCTGCCAGATGTCCACCTGTCTACTTATTCCGTCACATGAGCTATTTCTGTCATTAGGATTTTTAATCGCACTCAGAACCCATTTCCCACAATTGTTATATCCTAAGTACCCTCGCCATTGCCTCTCTGTCGATTTAATCGTAAGTTTTTTCTGCTCTCGCGCGCACGCACACACACACATACATACATACACACACACACACACACACATATATATATATATATATATATATATATATATATATATATATATATATATATATATATTCATTTGTATTATGTTCAAGAATAGGTTCCATTATAAGACGAAAATGTTGGGCTTATTTCAGCCATTTACATCTTTCATCTTCCTACGTGGAATACAACTAAATAATATATCTTCATGGGTAAGAAGATTACGAGTAATATTTATATTATATATATATATATATATATATATATATATATATATATATATATATATATATGCGTGTGTGTGTGTGTGTGTGCAGAAGAGAGATAGAGAGAGAATTTGTAAATATGTACGTACTTATGTCTCTAGAAGTGCAATGCTAATTGCAATTCCTCCTCGCGTTTCGATCATTCTTCTCAATGGGCAATGCTAGGAGCGAAGTGACAGTAATATAGGTTGAGACCCAAATGACTTCATATATTTATTTAAAAGTTGCTGAATCGTTGGCATCTTGCCTTGAAGCACTTTCATGGGAGTTATGCAATGAAACAATGAATTGCATTTGCTACCATTAAAAAAGTTACACTTTTTCGTGATTACGACATCGAACGAAGTTTTTTTTTGTGGTCTTTACCCAATTATATTTTTAAAATATCTTTTTTTTTTTTTACCAATAAGCCGTCTCATTTGAAAGGGGGTGGCTGAAGATAAAAGCAATAGCTCAGTTACTGTTCTCTTCGTCTCTTCCTCTCTGTTAAGCCAACCATTTTAATTATGTATGGGAAACTTCCACAGCATCAACGGCTTCAGGTACTTCTACAGGTATTTCGTGCCCTTTGCACTAACTTGTGTGTGTGTGTATATATATATATATATATATATATATATATATATATATATATATATATATATATATATATATATATATATATATATATATATGTGTATATGTATATATATAGCCTATACATATATACGTATATATATATGTATGTTATGTATGTTATGTATGTTATGTATATATGTATGTATATATACACACACATATACAAAGCTTTTTAATATATATTGCTGTTATTTAATAATTGCATACGTAAACCCATTATTCAGATTTCCCTCTCTCTCTCTCTCTCTCTCTCTCTCTCTCTCTCTCTCTCTCTCTCTCTCTCTCCTATGTACCTTTCCCCTTACCTGATTATTCTCCTTTTTTTTCCCTCCCTTCATAAGCACACCAAGAGGTCGACCTCTGCAGGCGAGATGAAATCTCGACCGGAGCTGCATTCCATAATGCATGAAACATCCCTTTTTCCGGAATGCATCTTCTGCGGGGGTAGGGGTGGGGGCGGGGCGGGTGGGGTAGAGGGTGTTTGTGGCTGAGGAAGGGGAGGGGAGGGGGAAGCTTGGACCACCGGATGGGGGAGCTAAAGACTTGGGCGGTGGTCTTACAAATGGAAGCAGCACGCGGTACTTGTACTCCGCAATGAGTGTTATCTGGTCGAAAGCGAGTGAGTGTGTGTGTGGCTGAGAGAGAGAGAGAGAGAGAGAGAGAGAGAGAGAGAGAGAGAGAGATGGAAAACGGAGATTTAATCTTGATTATTGAAGATTCGTGTCAAAGATTTATGCAAAGAAAATGCATTTCTAAATTGAGTGATAATGAAGTAAGGTGGACATCAGATTGCAAAGAGAGAAAGAGAGTTTAAATTCTAGGGTATACGAACAGCGAGGAGAGAGAGAGAGAGAGAGAGAGAGAGAGAGAGAGAGAGAGAGGGAGAGAGAGTGTCGTATGTGGTATTGCATAAATCCATTCCACGCTGGATCCCATCCAGAAACCAATGATTAAATAATTCCTCGAAGTGAACGGGAGGCGATAGGGAGGGGTGATATTGGGGAGGGGGGGTTGGGGGGGAGAAGGTGAGGTTCCTTGAGGAGTTTGGAAAGGACCTCGTTGGCGCCCCCTTGTGAGAGTTTGCCCGCTGGGCACGCTCGTGTGGCACCGTGCCCGAAGGGCCTGGTGCCAACTGGAGCGACCTGACCTGACCTGCCCCCAATTGCCTCGCCATCTCGCCTTACCGTTAAGTGACCTCTGTCACATGGAGATGGATGTGACGGCTCTTGACGTTTATGGAAGAGAGAGAGAGAGAGAGAGAGAGAGAGATAGGTCAGTTGAGAAAGAGGTTAACTGGAGTGGTTTGCTCACGAGGGCAGGATCTTTAACTGTTGTTAACAACATGGCGAACACGACGAGATAAGAGTGACCAAATTTGACCTGATTTCTGTTTGCCAGTTTCCAGAATCCACTGGCTGACGGTATCAGGATGTTAATACTATACGAGCATTCGTGCCAATCCTACAAACGCATATTTGTAATCCCTCCATGACCGTCTATCAGTGTGTGTATGTGTTTGAACAGAATAGCTCAAGAATGGACGAACGAGTTTTGATGGATCTTCTAATTCTCATTTATACCCTCAAATAGCTACACTTCAGGGGTGGGGGGGATGGTGAGAGGTGGTCTCCCATTGAATATTTTCCATGTACTCTCTTGTACATTGATCAGCATAGCCTCATGCTCTCTGATTGCTTAATGCACTAATTTCATTCCTTTATTGTGGCAACCTGACTTTCATCCGGATTTGCTGAAATTCCTGATGGTTTGATAGTTTTCTCTTTTTAACACCGCATATAAAAGGTGACTCTGTCACCTAGTCACTAATGTTTAAGTTGATGTGAGTTGAATGTTACCTCATGTTCGTGATCTATTAAAGCGACTGAACTCACTGCATTCAAATTTAAATCGTTTTGGCCATCTTCGTGAGTTCGCTTTTCGGAGCTTCACAGATCCCATTCCTGTCTTTTCACCTTTTCACAGATGGGCTTTTTATTCGGCAGAAACTTTTATCTGAAATTTAGCGGTCTTTTAGGGCTACCTCTTAGGAATTTAGTCCTGCAAGCCATTCGTGGGGCTTTGTATCCCCCCAAAAAAATCTTCCTACCTGTATGCTACGTGAGGGATCCGACATCACTTGTCTGTAGGTATCATTTTGGACATTACTCCATTAGGCTGAAGAGTGCTGCCTTACAGCACTAAGCACCAACCTGATACCACGTTGATTCTGTTTAATTAAACGGTCTATAGTTACTCTGTTGTATTATTGCATTTCTAAGTATAACCTTCCCATTTTTGGAAAGCATTCCATAGATTTCTTAGTAATAGTGTGATTTTGCAGGGGACGACTCACTGCTGGTAAGCCCCCTGTTTAGGTAAAAGAACCTATAAATGGTGGGGAAGTTTTATGCTAGAGGGGTTCATCCTCAATTGAGCAGGTAACGTAGGAATGTAGTCTTGATTTTTCTCTTAAACCACCTGCCTATGTGCGCCTGCGCACAAGTTTATGTTTACTAAAGTATCTGTCTAATTGTCTATCGAACTCAGACCTATAATCACCAGGATGAAAACAAAATGTACCGGGCTCCCTTTTATGCAACTTTCCCTGATAACAATAATCATTAACACTTTCATTCAAGAAACAACTCATTTGGCAGAGAGACCCATTAATGGATGGAAATCCCTCTCGGCTCATGGGCGAGTGAAACAGGAAATAACTTTGGGGAGATTAGTTTTTGTTGCAGACTGGATCTATGAGCAAGAGGCAGAGAAAGGCGGAGCGAGAAGGAGGAGAATTATGCAGATTATGAGTAATTGTTATGAATTTTGCTTGAATTCTACGTGGGTTACTGATCAGTGAAAGTTTCGGTTTTGTGTTTTCAAGTGTGAAAGTTAATAGATCAATGGGTTAGGTAGGCTCTAGGGTTTGAACGTTTAAAATCTAAGGGTTTTGCTCTCCATGATTGGGCTGTCGCAGACCACCGAATCTTTTATATAAAAAACCATTGTAATAATATGATACGAACTATAGTTTTTTTAGTTGCTATTTAGTCATCTTAGGGATTAATTTCCTTCACGACTTCTCTAACTATACATACCGCGGCGACAAGAAATCAAGGCAAAACTGCATTATCAACAAAAACGTTCAGATATCTCAATACAAAAGCTAACCTTTGACTTATCTCCTCGTAGCATCAACTTCTAAAATAAAAAACTTCAATTCTATTCACTCTTTTACAAACAAGTAAACAAAAACAAGCAAATCGGACTTTCGCAACATAAGGAGAAGTGAATGCAGGTGTGTGTGTGTGTGTGTGTCACCCGCAATTATATTTCGGCTTATCAAATGGAAATGTGCCAGTCATGGGTTACCTGGGCGATAAATTAACCTGCCCATCTGACGAAGGCGTTTGGTCACCAGTGTCGTAAGGTTAAGACCGACGATAAATAATATCGAAAGCTTTTACGATAACGGGATGACAGTCGACGGTGTTGAAGGTTACGGTACATATTGTTAATGGCCAGTGGAAGGAGTAAATGATGATAATGAAAGGAGCAGCAACAACAACGGGAATGATAGTGATAGAGTAGTGGGAATGGTGAAATATGATGATTTCATTCACATCTTGTCCGAATGCGTGATGTTGTCAGTTAAGGTAAACAAAACATCCTCAGATTTATCGACATTCTGATGTTTTTAGGAGAGAAAGTGGATGTAATTTTTTGTGGGAGTAAAGATAAGAAGAGATTCTAAAAAGAAGTAGCGAAAGACAAAACAAGAGAGAGAAGAGGTAGCATTTAAAAGAAGTAAGGAGAGAAAGAGAGAGAAGAGAGAAATTTTGTTGATTCTGCATAGATTTTAGAGATAAACAAAATTTATGAGAACATACAAAGACCAAAATTTGTGAGTAAACAAGAGAGAGAGAGAGAGAGAGAGAGAGAGAGAGAGAGAGAGGTTTTGCATCTGACATAGTATGAGGGGGAGAGAGAGAGAGAGAGATTTTACAGACAAACAAAATTTAGAGTAGTGGGGAGAGAGAGAGAGAGAGAGAGAGAGAGAGAGAGAGAGAGAGAGAGAGAGAGAGAGAGAGAGAGAGAGTCAAAGAGAGGAAGAGCATCTGCATGACACTTTCAGTGCCGATTCTTCATAGAATAACCAAAATTTGTGAGTATGTCAAAGATGAGAGAAAATTTTGTTGGGC
>NC_089756.1:35571261-35591261 GCF_040412425.1 Macrobrachium rosenbergii | reverse complement strand
TGGCCGAGCCGGACGCGAGAGACGAGTTCTGATTGGCCGACGATACTGCCGCCGCTTCTCCTGCTCCTGGTGCCCGGTGGTTTGCCTCACATACACGCACAAACAGACACACGTGAACATACACGCTGGGCATACATGCGACCGGGCTCGCTAGGGGTGGTGGGGGCGGGAAGGGGGGGCGCCGAATTCCTTCATCTCAAAGGGCAAAATAAATATGACTTCAATTGCTCGCCAGTCGCCGAGAGGGTGTACGAGATGAAGAGACTCTGAAACTGCCCATTTGTAGCGTCAGGAGCGAGTTTTATTTTATTCCTTATTTATTCGCGTTTTTTTTTTTTTATTTAACGTTTCTTATCGGTCGTCCATGTTTGCCGAGGCGCTGCTGGTCTGACGAGCGTGAAGTATTTAGGATAAAAGAACGAATGTAAATGGATGCTTGGCATTCCGGACTGGACTTCGCTTCGGGGGTTGGAGTGGTCGGGAGATGGGTGGGGGTGTCCGGGAGGGAGGGAGGTAGGGAGGAGGGCGTTGGTTCCTTTTATGGCTCGCCATGTGGGGTAGAACTGGGAAAAGAAAGCGAGAGTATATGACACATGTTGCGGATCCAGCCCCAACAAAAAAAAAGCAAAAAAAAAAAAAGAGAAGAAATTGACTCAATATTCACACCATATTCACAGAGCAAATAACCTCATGGGAAAAATTGTCAATACTTTCATCGTCAGAATTTCACATTCACCCCCTTTGGCGGGGGCGCGTTCAGCTTCGATGTATTGATTCTCGAAGGCGCGTTCAGCTTCGGTGTATTGATTCTGGAAAGCGCTTGCGTTCGCGATAAAGGGCCTTGTTTTCGGTCACAATTATGGCATTAATTTTTCCCGTTTTTCAAACCCGTTTTTTGTGAGTTAATGTGGATTGTTCACTTTCTTCTGTTATAAATTATTATTATTCATGTTATGCCACCAATTCTTCAATAACACCAGCCATTTCAGGCTCATCAGCCACTTGTCAAATCCCCCAGATACACTGCGCCACTCATCTCTGCCTTGCATGCCCTCTGTCACTTCCAGGGCATTAATAGACCCTTCCTTTCTAATGCTTCCTTTACCTTATATGTCCAACACTTTCTGAGTCTTTCGCTGTACATGCAATCTTTTTACATTATCAGGTCAGATTGTTCCGAAAATCTTTTGCCGATCAAAGAGAATTATTTATTTCCGGATGAAGGAGTTCTTCGTAGATGTTACAATCAGGAGTCCATATATATACTGTGTATATATATATATATATATATATATATATATATATATATATATACACATAATATATATATATATATATATATATGTATGTATATATATACATATATATATTTATATATACATTTATATATATATATATATGTATATAATATATACATTATATATACACACAATCACACAAATACACACACACACATATATATATATATATATATATATATATATATATATATATATATATATATATATATATATATATATATATATATATATATATATATATATATATATATAACAGGAGCTCTGTATAAAATGTACACGATAACGGGTACTTGATTGTACCTAAGAATATAATTGTCCTTCTTTTAGTTATTACATATCCAATGCTGCTCATTACGACAAAGAGCAGGTAGTGGAGTTTGGATAGGTGTGGAATAGTACCCACACCTTATCCTTCTTATCTTGAATATGCCATTTTTTTTAATTTTCAGTGATATCCTTAGGTATACTGAGAGGTAGGTTAGTATTATTCACATGATCAGAATTGTTATTGGTCCGAATCTGGTAATTTTTTTTTCTGTTGAATGTCAAAGCATCTGGAAGAATAGAGTTTGCTACGGAAATGATGTCCAGAATTTATTCCATCCTGAATCCTGGAATTTGTAGATTACCATTTCTAAAGAACTTCCAAATCTTATGTAAGATCACGTTACTCCCATCACACTAAGCAGTACACCCACCCTTTTAGAGCCCTTACGTAACTCGAGTCTTGTCTCCGAACGAGCCACTAAATGACAGAAGTCGTATTTTTCTCTCGTAAATCTTTTTCACTTATTTTCTTTTATTTCTTTTTAGTTTCTGTCTAACCATCATGGTGCTTTGCTGTTTTCCAACCGCTGTTTCCACTCTGAATAATCTGTTCACCTATGGGGTCTCTCAAGGATTAGTCATGAAGCTTAGGAATGATAATATGTATCGATAAGGCGTTCTTATCGTATTTAATCTTGTGGTGGGAAGAACTTCGTCCCTGACTTTATATATATATATATATATATATATATATATATATATATATATATATATATATATATATGTATATATATATATTATATATATATATATGAATTCTTATATCACCGTATATATACAAACATTAAGTATATATATATATATATATATATATATATATATATATATATATATATATATATATATATATATATATATATATATATATATATATACATATATCTCTATATATTTGTGTGTACATGTATAATGATCATGATAATATACACATTTGCCTTTTGTGTTATTTGATCTAATCAATGAATAACTTACCTGGTAGATATTTGACTTGGAAGTGCAGCTAGGATGAAAAGGATATGAGGCCAGCTACCCCATTCTTATAAAAAATATAAAAAAAAAACCATGCTGGATTTTATCTTGCCCCTTCCCCATTTCTCTAAGGGTGGAAGGCGTGTAGGGAAAACTGTAAACATCACTCATTTTTTAAAGGTTATTTGTTTATTTTTACTGTGACAGAATTTCTCTTCTACATTAAGTGACTTCTGAGGGGTCAGGAAAAATGATAATTATAGATGGGTGGCCAATTTTCCTTCCTAATTTTTCACCGTTAGGCCTATGACCTTGAAAAATTTTAGGAGACAGAAGAATTAACAGAATTAGAAGGATTGTTTGGCTCAGTGGATATACTAATGGCTGTTTGATACATGAATTCAAATTTTCTGGTTTTAGTTTTCTGTAAAAGAAAACTATTGTGACGGCTTTGTCTGTCCGTCCGCACTTTATTCTGTCCGCACTTTTTCTGTCCGCCGTCAGATCTTAAAAACTACTGAGGCTAGAGGGCTGCAAATTGGGATGTTGATCATCCACCCTCCAATCAACAAACATATCAAATTGCAGCCCTCTAGCTTCAGTAATTTTTTTATTTTATTTAAAGTTAAAGTTAGCCATACTCGTGCATGTGGCAACGATATAGGACAGGCCACCATCAGACCGTGGTTAAAGATTCATGGGCCGCGGCTCATAGAGCATTATACCGAGACCATCGAAAGATAGATCTATTTTCGGTGGCCTTGATTATACACTGTACAGAAAACTCGATTGCGCCGAAGACACTTCGGCGCATTTTTACTTGTTTTCTTCTGATGACAATCAAGTCATTTGTATTATTTAAAAAGCGAGGATCTATGACTCTTTATTTGGAATGCTGTGTTTGATTGTCAAAAGAGATTTAACTACAATACACTTGAAAGGAGAAATAATTGTTAAAAAAAAATTTAAACTGATAAATAAATCAGGTCAGTTTGACAAGCTAACATCAAATTTACATTTAAAACACAACTATAAACATAATGACGAGAAATCAGCCCTAAGGATCTTTTGACCCCATTCATATTTGAATGAGTAATTTCTTCACAGCAGTAAAAGTCTTCGAGTTCTTCACTGCTTGGAAGTATTGTATCACAGCAGTAAAGGTCTTCGAGTCCTTCACTGCTTGGAAGCATTGTATCACAGCAGTTAGGGTCTTCGAGTTCTTCTCCAAGAAGTGTTGTATCACAGTAAAGCAGTCCTTCACTGCTTGGAAGGTATCACAGCAGTAAAGGTCTTTGAGTCCTTCACTGCTTGGAAGTATGGTATCACAGCAGTAAAGGTCTTCGAGTCCTTCAAAGCATTGTATCACAGCAGTTAGGGTCTTCGAGTTCTTCTCCAAGAAGTATTAGCACAGCAGTAAAGGTCTTCGAGTCCTTCACTGCTTGGAAGCAGTAAAGGTCTTCGAGTCCTTCACTGCTCGGAAGTATTAGTATCACAGCAGTCTTGAGTCCTTCAAAGATCACAGCAGTAAAGGTCTTCGAGTCCTTCACTTGCTTGACAGTAAAGGTCTTCGAGTCCTTCACTGCTTGGAAGTATTATTATCACAGCAGTAAAGGTCTTCGAGTCCTTCACTGCTCGGAAGTATTAGTCTCTTCACAGCAGTCCTCCTCACTGCTTGAAGTATTAGTATCACAGCAGTAAAGGCCTTCGAGTCCTTCACTTTGGAAGTATTGTATCACAGCAGTAAAGGTCTCCTTCACTGAGTCCTTCAGTCCTTCACTGCTTGGAAGTATTGTATCACAGCATTTGGAAGTATTAGATATAAAGGTCTTCGAGTCCTTCACTGCTTGGGAGTATTGTATCACAGCAGAAAAGGTCTTCGAGTCCTTCACTGCTTGGAAGAATCACAGCAGTAAAGGTCTGGGAAGCAGTAGTCCTGCTTGGATCACAGCAGTAAAGGTCTTCGAGTCCTTCACTTCACACAGCAGCTCTTCGAGTCCTTCACTGCTTGGAAGTTTATCACAGCAGAAAGGAAGTCCTTCACTGCTTGGAAGTGGATTTCAGCTGGTCTGAATAACAACAGCAGTAAAGGTCTTCGAGTCCTTCACTGCTTGGAAGTATTGTATCACAGCAGTAAAGGTCTTCGAGTCCTTATCGGAAATCTAGGTAAAGCTTCCTTTGTATAGACAGCAGGTCTTCGAGTCCTTCACCACAGTCGATTTGGTCCTTCACTGCTTGAAGTCTCCAGTAAAGGTCCCTTCACTGCTTGGAAGTATTGTATCACAGCAGTAAAGGTCTTCGAGTCCTTCACTGCTTGGAAGTATTGTATCACAGCAGTAAAGGTCTTCGAGTCCTTCACTGCTTGGAAGTATTGTATCACAGCAGTAAAGGTCTTCGAGTCCTTCACTTGAAGTGTTGTATCAAAGATCCTCGAGTCCTTCAAAGTGTTCAAAGCAGTAACCTTCACTGCTTCGACATTGGCAGTAAGAGGAGTCCTTCATCTTGGAAGTATCACAACAGAAGAGATCCTCGAGAGAGAGATCACAGCAGTAAAGGTCTTCGAGTCCTTCACGGCTCCGAAGTATTGTCAACAAGCGAAGGAACTTATTTCACTGATGCTGATACACAAAGACAAAATAAATGTTTGTTAGAATGTAATTTTATGATCCTTAAGGAAGTCAGTCGGGCTTCGGTAGCCCGCCGCGTTCTTGACAAAGGAAATTACCGAACAGGGAGTAAGAGGAGAATCTGAGGAAGAGAGAGAGAGAGAGAGAGAGAGAGGATGGGGTTTATCGCCTAAGACAAAATAATGTTTTAATGTAATTTTATATGATATATTCATACAGGGGAGAGAGAGAGAGAGAGAATAATAGTTTAATGTTATATTATGCCGTATATTTATATGTGACAGAGAGAGAGAGAGAGAGAGAGAGAGAGAGAGAGAGAATAATGGTGTAATGTAATATTATGCAGCATATTTATATGTGAGAGAGAGAGAGAGAGAGAATAATGGTTTAATGTAATATGTAGTACACTTATACGTGACAGAGAGAGAGAGAGAGAGAGAGAGAGAGAGAGAGGCCTACGGACAGACAGACAAAGATGGCTGAACCGATTTCGTTATCTACCGTACCTTCTGTATAAATTTTCGACGGTTTATCTGATACGGGGATACAGGCGGGCCGTTCAATCCCTCCCAGTTATATGGAAGCCGAGAGAGCTGGAGATAGCAAGATTTATCTTAATCGTACCTCATGTATATCTCCTGGTATGATTTATCGGAAGACAGCAGCCGTTTCTTTCAAAGTATATTTTACATAGTTGGTGAGAGCTGTTATCTGGTAACGGGGAATGTTATATAACGAATAAAGAATAGAATAAAGAATATTCTTGAGCGGTAGGTTATGTTTTGGGGGTACATTATGTTATGCGGTACGGTTCGATTTTCTGAGTACCCACGAAACTTACCTGAGTTTTAGGTGAAATGTTATAGATATTAATTCACGTTATTGATTTATGTGTTTGAGCTTATGGACTCTCTCTCTCTCTCTCTCTCTCTCTCTCTCTCTCTCTCTCTCTCTCTCTCTCTCTCTATGTGTATATATATATATATATATATATATATATATATATATATATATATATATATATATATATATATATATATATATTATGTATATATATATATATATATATATATATATTAAGTATATATATGTATATAATATATATATTTTATATATATATACATATATATATTATATATATATTTATATATATATATATATATATATATATATATATATTTATATTTATATGGTTTTATTCAACACATTTGTTATAGAATTCTTAAACACAAGAAAGACATGCAAAAGAGAAGGACAAGTACAGACAAAATGGAGAGAGAGAGAGAGAGAGATGAATATGCGATCTGTTGATTAAAAAAAAAAAAAAAAAAACGCAGCTTAGGGCGGACAGCCTCAGAGAAAGGAATGTTAAGAATGTTAAATATCTGATGACTGATATAGGACATTCTCCTTGGACCCCCTTCACTCTCCCCTCCGCCCCCTCAATCTCTCTTTGACCCTAAAACGTAGGCACCATTTTCCATTTCGGTTCCAAAGGAAAAGAGGGTTTGTATTTTTAAGATTGCTGTCACTATTATTATTATTATTATTATTATTATTATTATTATTATTATTATTATTATTTCTGTATAATTTCTGTACTTGAGGCTTCAAAAGTGACGGTAATATAAGAGATGGTCAAGACGGCCAGTGCAGTGGCGAGAAAGGCTGGCCCCGGGATGGACGATGGCAAATCTAAAAGGTAGTGTTAATTGCCATTAGACTACCGTTTTTATACACAAAAAATATATATGGATATGCATTGCTTTTTATATAAAAAAAGACAGAAATGTAGCAGAATTTAAATGAAAAAAGCAGGTATGGATAGATAAATAAACAGTATTTTAATTTTAAAAAATTAAATATTCTTAATTTGAAATAATTAGACAAGGGAGCATGACCCTATAAAATAGCAACAGTGCCACTGTTAAATTTAGGAACAATTCATCTATTATAGTCTAAGAACCCAGTAGATTAAGTAGTAACATAAAAAGAACAAATATTAAAAGATATTAGAATTTCCATATTGAAATCAACCTCGTGGCCGATGAGCTGAACTTCAATGTGGAAAATGAGCCGAATTTCAATACGGAAAATGAGCTGAATTTCAGTATGGAAAATGAGCTGAATTTCAATATGGAAAATGAGCTGAATTTCAATATGGAAAATGAGCTGAACTTCAATGTGGAAAATGAGCTGAATTTCAATACGGAAAATGAGCTGAATTTCAATATGGAAAATGAGCTGAATTTCAATAAGGAAAATGAGCTGAATTTCAATAAGGAAAATGAGTTGAATTTCAGTATGGAAATGAGCCGAATTTCAGTATGGAAAATGAGCTGAATTTCAACATTGGAAAATGAGCAGAATTTCAGTATGGAAAATGAACTTAATTTCAATATGGAAAATGATCTGAATTTCAATATAAAAAAATGAGCTGAATTTCAGTAAGGAAAATGAGCTGAATCTCAGTATGGAAAATGAGTTGAATTTCAATATGGAAAATGAGCTGAATTCCAGTATGGAAAATGAGCTGAATTTCGGTATGGAAAATGAGCTGAATTTCGGTATGGAAAATGAGCTGAATTTCAATATGGAAAATTAGCTGAATTTCAGTATGGAAAATGAGCTGAATTTCAATATGGAAAATGAGCTGAATTTCAACATGGAAAATAAGCAGAATTTCAGTATGGAAAATGAGCGGAATTTCAGTATGGAGCTGAATTTCAATAGGGAAATTAGTTTAGTTTAATTTCAGTATGGAAAATGAGCTGAATTTCAGTATGGAAAATGAGCTGAATGAAAATGAGCTGAATTTCAATTGAGAAAATGAGCTGAATTTCAGTGTGGAAACTGAGCTGAATTTCAATATGGAAAATGAGCTTAATTAAAATATGAACAATATTTTGCAATTAAATATTTCCTAATTATCATTGGTGGGAGAGAGAAAGAAAACCACTACTTTAGTTATTGTCTATTTAAATACTCGTTTTCTATAAGTGAAAGAACAGACAGTGCCTCGCGTTCGATCCCAGGACGAGAAAGGAACAACGTAGGCACGTTTCCTTCAAAAGACAGTGCATCCTGTTTACCCAGGCAGCGAATTATGTATCTGGGTACTAGTTGACTGTTGTTGGTCGCAACTAGGATGGAAAGAGAGAGAGGAAAAAATTACTGTAGGTGATCAGTCTCTCTCTCTCTCTCTCTCTCTCTCTCTCTGAGAGTGAGTGATTCGTAATATCTAACGTTTGTAGCGTGGTGTCATGAGGTCAGAGCGTGGGGTCACAGAACCACAAAAGATATGCGCAATAAAGTCGGTATAAGACGCCACCTCCATAAAGAAAGAGACATGGGTAATCTTCTCTCTCTCTCTCTCTCTCTCTCTCTCTCTCTCTCTCTCTCTCACACACACACACACACACACACACACACACACACACAAACTAAATTGACACAAACTCTCGATGGGAGAGATAGGTGTGGAGTGTATGAAGAGGGCCCAGTTATGAATGATTATATGTATATATATATATATATATATATATATATATATATATATATATATATATATATATATATATATATTATATATATATATATATATATTTATATGGATATATAGATGTGTGTATGTATATATATATATATATATATATATATATATATATATATATATATAGATGTGTGTATGTATATATATATATATATATATATATATATATATATATATATATATATATATATATATATATGATATATATATATTATATCATGTTGAATTCATATTTCAGGTGGTGAATCATGGATGAACTCCCAGTGTCTTTTATGAAGTACAGGAAAAAATCGTACAGTGTTTGAGCAGTCTTCTGTTGCTTTTCAGTTCCTTGATTATATACTTACAAATCTATTAATAGTTTTCAATGTTTATATTGATTTCTAATCCTTTTCCTTTAATCAGGTTTTTTGTTTTGAAAAGTGTATGCCATTCTTGGGAAGCTTGTCTGTTCTTGGTCTGTTTGCCTTGTACCTAATAATAATAATAATAATAATAATAATAATAATAATAATAATAATAATAATAATCCTAGTGGATCTTTCTTGTTTGTCCGCTCGGGTGGGGGCGGGGTGGGTAGGGGAGACATGACACATCCACCCTCCTCCTGCAAACCTGTATGTCCGCCCCGGTGGGGGTGGGGTAGGTAGGGGATCGGGAGGATAGGGAAGACATGACGGGCAGCGCTAGGTTCCAGCGCAGCGTAGCTCGTCTCATCTAGCTTGTAATAATAATAATAATAATAATAATAATAATAATAATAATAATAATAATAATAATAATAAAGTAGCTCTATCCAGTATAACGTCAAACAGAATTGTTACATCTTGGTAGCTAAGCTTTTAAATAGCCTTGGCTTCCGTATTCTAAGCCATGCATTAAGCAGTAAAAGTGACGTGAAGCAACGTGAAGCAACTTTTCACTTCTCTGCGATTGTGGCGAGCGAAGTATCTCGTAATGGGGTTGTTACGTCATAAGCCAAGCGAGCAAGCATGTGGAACCGTACCTTATTTAATGGAGAGGGATTTTAATGGTATTTTTGCGAGGAAACTTCGCTGGATACCGTCTGGTTGAAACCTCAGCGAGATTAAAATATCGGTGTTTGTAATCAGCCAGAAATCGTTCCAAGAAATGTAATTTCCCAAATTGCCCCCTTCCCCCCAAAAAAAAATAATTATCAAAATAATTCCAGGTCGATATCTGCGCAATGATTTACTTCCTTACCCCATAACCCGACCCTTCACAAAATTTGATTAATATGAATCTGTGGCTTTTTGAGATATATCATGGAAAAACAAATAGGTACTTGAACATAAGTATTAGACAGACATATAGGTTGACTGACCGACGCAGGTGGACACATAGCCTGTATCCGGATGTTGATGGAGCTAAACATTTGATTTTCATTGTTCTGTCTGGTAGAATTACATCTCATCCAGATATCTTTATTCACATCTCCTTGGCTGCTGAACTGTTCTCTGATTTAGCCTGAATGAGTATACTTTCATGGATGAATTTCATGGGTCATGAATAAGATAATTGCCTCTATTAACCATAAAAAGTGAGCTTCTTGTGAAGATGATAGGGCAGTCGTTTCAATGGTAGCAGTTGAGGTTGTAACCGAACGCTACGAAAGTAGATTTATTCGCCACTGTGTGAAATGACTAACTCATAAACTGTTGTAACTTATTTAGGATATCTTTTTATATCCTAAAGTTCTAAACGGTCATGCGCAGTAGGGTATCAGTATATTTTTATTTATTTTAAACTGTTTTTATTTTAGTGACTAATTTTAACTGTTTTTTTTAGTGACTAAAGTCAAATCGAGTTTCTTTAATATCTTAAATCTTATTAACCCTGAGAGTTGAAAATTAATCTTTTAATTGATAATATGTCAGGATGATATTCAAAGAAGCTTCTCATTTTCGAGTTAAGCGGATTTAAGCGGCATCGAAGAAAACCCTATTTAAAACCTCCATATGTATATATACAACATATATATACAGTATATATATATATATATATATATATATATATATATATATATATATATATATATATATATATATATATTAAATATATTTTACAGAAGGAAGACCCTCATGGAAGCCATTTTTTGTCTTCACGTATTATCATCCTCCACTCGAATCTAAGTCCCCGAGATAAACTTAATTCCATTGTGGATCCTCTTTAAGGAAAGAGAAAGGAATTCTACTAATCTTTCCAAGCCTATGGCCTTAAGCTGGAAAAAAAAGGACCTCCATAGCCTAAGCTGGTACAGTGAAAGTCATTTTCTCTCTTTGCACGAAATTGAAATCACTTGAAGTATTCCGGAGTTTTTGGGGAGGACTTCGGGGAGGAATGGTTGGCCCTCCTTCGGTCATGGGCATCTGGTTGACTTTTATGAGAGGCATATTGCAAAAACCCCGCGTGCGTGACAGACGTCTAGGCAGACTGGCGAGGAAGAATTGGGGTATTTCACTCGAGGCGTCTTCATAAAACAGGAGGAACCTCGGCAGGCTTTTGTGTCGCAGGGGGAGACGTGAAAGGGAGTTCGTGCGTGACGCTTTGACGCCTAAGCCGGCTCCAGAAATCGGGATATCAGACTCGGACGTTAGCGTGAAGTATGGATTTCAAACCAGTGCAGAAGACTGAAGCCTGGAAACAATATTTCAAGTGGTGCAACAGCTTCGGCCAAGACTTTGGTCTTTCTTTGTAATAAAATAATCGTTTCAGAAACCATGAGCTATGGGTTTTTTCACGGTATTGAAAGCAAGATTAGCAAGATAAATTATAATCTGACATAATTGCTACAGCCAAGACATGTGTTTTCATTGTTAATAAAAACAAAACCAACAAGAGAACCCGTCAGATTTTATCTGACAACTCTACGGCCTAGACATTGTGTTTTCCCTTGTTAATAAAAACCAATTTAACAAGAGAAAAACCATATACCTTATTTGATATAACTACTGCGGTCGAGGTATGGGGGTTTTCCAGTATTAACAAAAGCAAAATTAACAAAAGAAACTATAATATTTCATATGATACAACTGCTAAATTGAAGACTTTGGAGGATTTCCGTCTTAATAACAGAAAATTAACAAGAGAAATCTTAATATCCCAGCTTATTCAACTGCTGTAGATGAAATAGGGGGATTTCCCGCGTTAGCAAAAAAAAATGATGAAGAAAAGCTATAAATTTCATAAAATACAGCTGTTACAGCCAAAATATGAGATGTTCCTATCTTAGTAAGAAAAGAATTAACAAGAGAAACCACGATATTTGAGATAATACAATTGCTGTAGCATAGATATGGAGATTACTTTAGGTCTGAGAACGGCATTAGGCTGTGAGCCTCATCGGTCAAAGCACTTAAAACCATTACGAAACATTCAGCAAGGCAAATGTGAACTCCCATTTACAAACGTCAGAGAGAGAGAGAGAGAGAGAGAGAGAGAAAGAAAAAACCTGGCAACACGACCAGCCTCGAATTGATTCGTATTTGCAAAGTTGTTTTCGGTTTTGTGGGCTCTCCCGAAACTGCTCCTGAAAGTGATTTCGAAAGTGGGGAACTAGACAAAGGGTTGATTCCCTTTTGCCGAGCCTAAAGACCTCAAAAGCTTCTGGGAATCTCGTTCCCGAACTGCCCTGGGAATTAGCAAAGAGCCGTCGATATCTCTCTCTCTCTCTCTCTCTCTCTCTCTCTCTCTCTCTCTCTCTCTCTCTCTCTCAGTAAACCTATTTATCCAAAGAAAATATAGAAGATACACAAGTAACAATCAGATATATACAATATATAGTTTCTCTCTCTCTCTCTCTCTCTCTCTCTCTCTCTCTCTCTCTCTCTCTCTCTCAGTATACCTATTTATCCAAAGAAAATATAGAAGATACACAAGTAACAACCATGTGTATACAATATATAGTTTCTCTCTCTCTCTCTCTCTCTCTCTCTCTCTCTCTCTCTCTCTCTCTCTCTCTCTCTCGACCCACTTGTCTTCTTCCTTTCACTCGCTGAAACCAGATTTAAAATCCTTTTTCCAAAATGGTTGAGGCGCAGCAGAAACGTTTAAATTTATTGTCTGGATCCGAGTGAATTTCTGATTAAGTCTTTCCAAGAGCCTTCGTCGGCAGGATATTCAACTGTGTCGTTTTTGGCGGAGTGACTTCTTTCATTTTCTCTTCTTCTTTGTTTGATGGAATGGAGGCTTGGAGTGATGAACTACGTCGCTCTTGTAATAATGGTTAAATATTATTTTGTAAGCGGCCCAAAACCGCTGTAAAAGATCTGTAAAATAAATAGAATCTACTGGTTACTTTTTACCAGATACGTATGTAATTGGATCCAAGTGGTGCCCTCGCTGTGATTATGGGATGCCGGTTCGTTTCCCGCTACCGGACATCGTAATTGCTTCATATTTCTTGCACTTGGATCCAAGGCTTTGTAGTGACAAGCGTATCCAAAAATTGCAAAGAATTCAGACAGTTAAGAGGGCGTTGTGCCTATTACAATTACATCTGTTAAATAGTTATTCAATGACAAGTCTAATTAATTTAAGAGCAAGAGCCTGAGTTGGCATAAAACCAGTTCAATCTTACAGCAGTAATGAAAACATGTCAGTATCTCAAGCGGAATGAACACTGAGAAGAAAGTCAGTATGGAACCACCCTCCCTTTCTTCATGCCTCTCACCAATATAGATATGAAGAATGAAATAAATATAAAGAATGAACGAAAATTGGTCAATTTTAGGACGGCACCTTAAGTCCCAGTGGCTGATACATAGCTTCTCGGCCCTCTCTTATAAGATCGTTACATTTTTTTTGGCGTTTTGGGTTTTTACTTTCAGCATTTTCAGAACTGCCTCTTCTCGCAGTCGTTTTAGATTTTGCATCTTTATTTATTTCTTTAATTTACTTTTTGCATTTGAATTTGGCATAATTTGTGTTTGAATTTGAATTTGGCATAATTTGTATTTGAATTTTGCCTAATTTGTATTTGAATTTGGCATAATTTGTATTTGAATTTGGCATAATTTGTATTTGAATTAGGCATAAAGTGCATTTGAGTTTGGCATGAACTGCATTTGAGTTTGACGTAAACTGCATTTGAGTTTGGCATATATTGCATTTGAATTAGGCATAATTAGCATTTGAATTATGTATAATTTGCATTTGAAATAGACATGATTTGCATTTGAATTAGGTATAATTTGCAGTTGAATTAGGCATAATTTCCAATTGAATTAGGCAGAATTTGCTGTAGAATTGAGCATATTTTGCATTTGAATTAGGCATAATTTTCCATTTGAATTAGGCATAATTTCCTTTTCAATTTGAATTAGAAATAATTTCCCACATCTCATTCACCCTTCTTCATCATTCTCATCTGTTCTTTTATCTCCTCTTCCTTCCTCTTCCTCTTATCCTTTCCTACTCTTCTCGCTCCTCGTCTTTTATGTTTGCTTCTCGCCTCCATTTTCCTCTTGGCGAAATTTACGATCCAGGACGAACGGGAAACACCCCAAAGGAAACGCACGCGCCGATAACATTATGTAAACGACGATCCGTTTGATAGAACGAAACGGGTTGAAACGAGCTCATTAAACTGTGGTGGGTGGTTTCCCCTGCCGAGATTGAAAGGATGGTTAAGTTAATATTATGGACGATTTAGAACGATCTTATTAAATGGAAGAGAAACTCAGTTAGTCAGTAAAAAAGGAATTGAAAGTGAAAGGTGTCCGTGTTAAAGGGAGAAATAAGTAAGGCAAATAATGAAGTAATGGAGGTGAGCGGAGAAAGAAATAAATCGATAATGAAAAATTGATAAAAAGAATATATCCTTTTAAATGGGAAATGACCTAAGACAATATGAAAAAGAGGGGTGAAAAAAAGTTAAGAAGTAAGGCAAATGAAGAATAAATCAGGGGCAACAGAGGGAGAATCAATTAATAACGAAAAATGAATAAAAAAAGTCTCTTCGAGACGGGAAATGAAAAGAGACAAACATTATGAAAACGAGGGGAAAAAAGGTTAAGAAGTAAGACAAATGAAGAATAAACCAGGAGAAGCGGAGGGAGAAATCAATTAATAATGAAAAATGAATAAACGAAAAATCCTTTCTAAACGGGAAATGAAAAGAGACAAACAATATGAAAAAGAGCAAAAAAGAAAAACAAAAATTCAAAACAAACAGCCGTTTATTGAAATGTAGCGGCGGGCACCTTCAGCCAGAATTAACAGAGCAAATAAAAGGAAGAGCATAGACGAAATTAAGGCAGAAGAAAATAGCTTGCATTTGCATACACGACGAGAGTAGAAATAGAAAGTGGCCCGGGCTATTCTTAAAGCGAAATTGATACTCGCTCGGAGGGAAGGAAGACTCGGCAAATAAAGATGATGCTGCGAAGGGGGGGGAGGGGAGGGGGGGGGCGAAATGATGTTGGTAATTATCTGATGAAAAGAAAAAAGGCAGGAGAGAGAGAGAGAGAGAGAGAGTTTGCTTTGTTTGGCGTGATAATTTTGTGAAAAGGAAAATGCGAAGGCAGTGCTCACTGCTTAAATAGGATAGGTTAGGTTTGAAGTTTATATTAACGTCAAATCGATTACTAATCCTGCTTTGTTTGCATGTTTACACATACTTATATTGTATTAGCGGGAAATATAAATATATATATATATATATATATATATATATATATATATATATATATATATATATATATATATAAATATATATGATATAATATATAATATTTATATATATATAAAATATATATAATATATATAATATATAATATACAGTGTATATATATATATATATATATATATATATATATATATATATATACAGTATATTCGTGTGTATCGAAAATTGAATATAGACATGCTTAGAAGAAAAGTCACAAACAGCGTTATATTTCTTAGTTTTCAATGAAACGTCTTAATTTTCCGATTGGACTGTAAATACACAACCACGCATACACACACTCACAAAACAAGGTAAGCAATGGAAGAATAACTGAAAGCCATCTCATGCTTCACTCACAATCAAACCATCCAATCAGTACTTGAACTAGGAGTGAACACTACCAGCAGCAAGCGGACAAGCATGCGCTCACGCAAGCAAAAAAAAAAAAAAAAAAAGTCTCCCTGGAGAGGCGGGCAGCACATTGAGCCTTTGCTGACCCAACCCTGAAGAGAACTTGGACCTGAAACCTCCGATGAATTTATAGAGCTACAGGAAATATATAAAGTATCAGGGAGAACAGAAGCATGTAGAGGTTACCTATAGAGGTGAGCAAGCTAACAGAAGTCGGTATATGCAACCACAAGTAACCACAACTTTTCATCATTACTTAAAAAAATTCTCAAACGGATTTGGGGAAAAGAAGTTGAGGCGCGATTTCCACAGCCTTGTGGAAGAGGTAAAAAAAAACTCTTATAAATAAAGCGAGTGTGGCTGGTATGTTATATATATATATATATATATATATATATATATATATATATATATATATATATATATATACATATATATATACATGTATATATATTATATATATGTAATATATATACTGTACATATACACATACACATATATATACATGTACACATACACACAAACACATGCACACATATACTGTATGTATATATATAATATATATATACATATAAGTGTGTGTGTACTTATTTATATCTATATGTATAACCTCGCATTCGCACTCAAATACAACATTACTGTTATTCACTATCAGTGCATCAAGCATAAAGACCAGATCTCACGTGAAGCCTGACGGAAAGTCCAAATCTCAGTCAGAAAGATCAAAATGAGGACACAGACTAAACCGGCTCCCCCCGACCAAAACAAAGGCGAATCGTGACGTCATTCCATAACATAACCGAAAACGAGTTTCCACGACGACGCCATTTCACACCTGCGAAACGAGTTCTGGCAACGATGCAATTACGAGCTTTCAGTTTTCACTCTGCGAAATATCCGGCAGGATTTGCGTTCGTTCCCTCGTTTCTGTCTAAGGATTCCTATGTAGGATTTCAGGAGGAAAATTGTTCTCCTGGACAAGAATTATATATATATAAATATATATATATATATATATATATATATATATATATATATATATATATATATATTATATATATATATAGTTATATAAATATATATATTCATATATACTGTATGTATATAATGTATATATATATATAGTTATATAATATATATATTTATATATAAATTATATATATACTATATGTATATAATATATATATATATATATATATATATATATATATATATATATATATATATATATATATATATATATATATATATTTATATATATTTACACACATCCATATATATATGTGAAATCAGGGATTTCATGAAATTTCTAGGGAATTCGTGAAATGCCCAACAAGCTTAGGAACATTTGATCCCCGAAGGCTAGTACTAAACACGGCGAAACAGTGATTCATCTACACTGTTTTGATTCCCCATTTTTATTATGAAAGTAGAATTCAGTGAATTACCTGCTAGTATGAAAATAGAATTCAGTGAGTTACCTGCTAGTATGAAAATAGAACCGCAGTATGAGTACTTACACAAATATAAATATTCGCAGGACCTTACGGTACAATTTCTCCCTGATTCTAAGCTGCCGTTCGGTGAAAACTGGTGTTCAGCATTTGCTATTTTGATTTTCCATTCTTTTTCTGCATTCTGCTTAAGTATGGGCCGATTCATCAAAAGAGTATATGGTTAAGAAGGCGAATCATTAATTAAAAATTTGGAAGAGTTATATGTCTGTCTAAAAGTAGTGGAACATTGATGAAGAGTACCAAATTTCAAAGGAGATGTTATATGAACAGGACATTTTTTGACGACCTGACGAGAAATCCAATTATTTTAGCTAGTATAGGAGGCGTGGCTGCAAAAAAAAAAAAATTGAACAGGATACGAAAGAAAAATAAATAAATAAACAGGGAAAGCCTTGCAAGAAATTAGATGAGAAAAAAGTAAATAGGGAAAGTCTTACAAGAAATTAATTGAGAAAAATAAATAAATAAATAAATAGGGAAAGCCTTGCAAGAAATTAAATGAGAAAAATAAATAAATAAATAAATAGGGAAAGCCTTGCAAGAAATTAAATGAGAAAAATAAATAAATAGGGAAAGTCTTACAAGAAATTAAATGAGAAAAATAAATAAATAGGGAAAGTCTTACAAGAAATTAGATGAGAAAAATAAATAAATAGGGAAAGTCTTACAAGAAATTAAATTAGAAAAATAAGTAAATAGGGAGTCATGCAAGAAATTAAATTAGAAAAATAAATAAATATGGAAAGTCTTACAAGAAATTAGATGAGAAAAATAAATAAATAGGGAAAGTCTTACAAGAAATTAAATGAGAAAAATCATGAAATAAGGAGTCATGCAAGAAATTAAATGAGAAAGATAAATAAACAAGGAAAGTCATGCAAGAAATTAAACGAGATAGATAAATAAATAGGGAAAGTCATGCAAGAAAATAAATAAGAAAAATAGATAAATAGGGAAAGTCATGCAAGAAATTAAGTAAAAATAAATAAACAGGGAAGTCATACAAGAAATTAAATGAGAAAAATAAATAAATAAGGAAAATCATGCGAGAAATTAAATACGGAAAATAAATAAATAGGGAAAGTCGTACAAGAAATTAAATGAGAACAATAAAATAAATGGGGAAAGTCATGCAATAAATTAAATGAGAAAAATCATTAAATAAGGAAAGTCATGCACGAAATCAAGCGAGAAAAATAAATAAATAGGGAGAGTCATGCGAGAAATTAAACGAGAAAAATAAAATAAATGGGGAAAGTCATGCAATAAATTAAATGAGAAAAATAAATAAATAGGGAGAGTCATGCGAGAAATTAAATGAGAAAAAATAAATAAATAGGGAAAGTCATGCAAGAAAATAAATGAGATAGATAGGGAGAGTCACGCAAGGAACTGAATCAGTTGAAATCGAACAAAAGCCACAAAGAGAAACCTCTCGCCATCACAGATGCGATCTGGACCAGCGAGCGATGGGCTGTCAGCTTCTAAGCATCTGATCTGACGATAGCCCCAGCGTCAGGTCCTTAGTTAAGAATGCAAGTTTGCGACCTGGACTGAGCAGACTTGTGTTAGTCACAGGTTTAATCTCTCTTTGGGAACACTCCGGAATTTTTCCTCGTACTTTAATAGTAAATTAGTATGGCAGTGCTTTGTTTAGTCCGAGGACTGGCAGTATTCCGGAGGTTTTTATTTTTATTTTAATGGTAAATTATCATAATATTGCTTTGTTTAGTCCGAGGACAGGGGAAGGTTAATTGTCCCCGTCGGGCAATCGTGGAAAAGAATGAAAGCTTTTTTCAAGCCTGGGCAACTATAGGGAGGGTTGCAGTCAGGAAGGGAGTCCTTCTGTACTGCCAAAACAAATGAAATGAACAGTTGGAAATGGTTCATTAAAACCAGCGACCCCGACTAGTGATTAAGCTGAGATGAAGAAGAGTCTTGGAAGAATGGAAGCGATTGATTCTCAAAGGTACTTGTGAGGAAATACAACAGATAATGGTGAAGCAAGGCAGCAGTGTGTGTGTGCAAGAGATTTGGAAGTGAAGAAGAGTGTCTGTGGGATGTTTAGAAGAATTGTTGAGCCATTTTTCCTTTATGGAAGTGAAGTGTGGCGGCAAAATGTATATGAAACGAAAAAATGTTGAAGCTGTTGAGATAAACTGTTTGTTTAGTAGAAGACAGTGATGTATGAATGGTGAAAAATATAGAAATATGGAGAGAGAAGAGGACAGGAAGATTTATAAAATGCTGGATTAATGGCGAGGATGAGGAATTAGGAGCGGAGATTGGTTGCAAGGTGGAAGGAAGTAGATGATCAGTGTGTGTCAGGGGGTTCGACGCGTTGCTGATGAGCTTTTTTGCATAGGTATGTGAGGTACCTAATGCTGTGGAAGTTTGTTGCACCTGGGGTCCACTCTTGATTTGGTAGTTAAAGCATAAAGTGGCAGTAATTACTGTATTGTATTTTGTTTGTTGGGGTAAAGACATCGGAATGGGCTATGTATATATATATATATATACATTGTAATGATATATATACATTGTAATGACATCGGAAGTATATGCAGTAAGTATATAAATAAATATATATATATATATATATAT
>NC_089756.1:35528761-35566261 GCF_040412425.1 Macrobrachium rosenbergii | reverse complement strand
CCTATTTAAAAATGAAATGTGACTCAGTTAGAGTTGAATGTGTCTCATTTAAGAGTTAAATATTTCTTATTTATAAATGAAATGGAAATTTGTCTCAGTTACAGTTGTTTGAATGTGAAATGCATTTAAAGAGTTAAATGTGTCTTATTTAAAAATGAAATGCGTCTCATTTAATGAGTTGAATTTTTCTCATTTAAAGAGGTAAATGTGTTTCATTTAAAGAGGAAAAGCGTCTCATTTAAAGAGTTGAATGTGTCTCATTTAAAGAGTTAAATGTGTCTCATTTAAAGAGTTGAATGTGTCTCATTTAAAGATGAAAAACGTCTCAGTTATAGAGTTAAATTGTGTCTTATTTAAAGAGTTAAATGTGTCCCATTTAAACAGGAAAAGCATCTCAGTTATAGAGTTAAATGCATCTTATTTAAAGAGTTAAATGAGTCCCATTTAAATAGGAAAAGCGTCTCAGTTTTATAGTTGAATGTGTCTCATTTAAATAAGAAATGCGTCTCAGTTATAGAGTTAAATGTGTCTCATTTAAAAATGAAATGCGTCTCATTTATAGAGTTAAATGAGTCTTATTTAAAGGGTTAAATGTTTTTCATTTAAAGATGAAAACGCCTCATTTATAGAGTTAAATGCGTCTGATTTTAAAAAGTTCTACAGTTCTCGGTTGTAGAAAGCTTGGTACCAGAACGCCTTTCTCGTAGATCCAACGTGATAATATTAGGATATTGTTTGAAGCTCCCGAATAAATCGAAAATCGTAGAAAGACGAGGTCGGGAATGTGGGAGACAACAGAGGAAGGAGAAGATAAGTGAAAGGAAGCATTTTGAATGATCAGAATGCTGAATCTTTTTATTCAGGGGACAACAAAGACAAATGCGGAAACCAAACAAGGAAAAACGCGGGTATTGTATGTAAAAATGTTAGATCTGGGAAAAATCAGATCAAGATTAGAAATAGATAAACGTTGGCTTTGCTGGGAAAGGAATAAATTAATGGAAAAGGATAGGAATAAATAAGTGGAAGAGAAAGGAATAAATAAATGGAAAAGGAAAGGAATAAATAAATGGAAAATGATAGGAATAAATAAACGGAAAAGGATAAAGATAAAGAGTTGAAGAAATGAGAACGTCGAATGTTAATGAGGTAACAAACAGCAAGAAGTTGACTTTGTTGGGAAAGGAATAAACAAATGAAAAGAATAGGAAAAACAAAGAGGAAAACAAACTGCAAAGTGGTGCTGGGAACCTCGCAGAGGACCAGGCGGAAGAAGAAGAAAAAGAAGAAGAAGAGGTTGATTTCTAAGAACACATAAAATGCAGAAACTCCGTCGACCGAAGATGTCGCGTGATACCTCGGTCCTTCCCTTTCGCGAAGAGACAGGCGATAAAAGGAAGGGAGAACAGTAAAAAGAAGAGAGAGAGAGAGAATAGCCACTCTCATTCCGCCGAAACTTCGGAGCAAATTCCAGCTACATTCTCTCGGGCTGAGAAAGGAAGGGGGTTAAAATGTCTCTCCTGAAGAAGACAAGACCGAAATGGATTTACTGTATGTGTCGGTGAAGGGATGTGCGAAAAGTAGTAGAAGAAGAAAGTAGAAATATTTCCGTTTGAATAAGAGAGAGGGATTATCTTTATCACGAATAACTTTAACTTGCGAGTGCATTATATATATATATATATATATATATATATATATATATATATATATATATATATATATATATATATATATATATATATATATATATATATATATATATATATATATATATATATATATAAACATATATATATATATATATATATATACACATACATAGTTTTATATGTAGAGATATATATATATATATATATATATATGAGAGAGAGAGAGAGAGAGAGAGAGAGAGAGAGAGAGTATGACTATAACAGTGACTATTGCCTTTTTTTCTCAATAAAACCACTCTATACGAGGGGAAAGCAACTTATTGAACAGATAATTATAAAAGATAAAATCTGGCATCCTTAGGAAAGTACGTCACTGTAGCAACTCTGCCTAAATCATTTTGCAGGATTGAGAGACTACAGGAAAACCACAGCTGTTTAAGCTTCCTAAGGAAGTTAAACCTATTTCCATTTGAACAAAGGATCAGAGAATTAAGGAAAGAAGAGATACCACAGCGGGTGCACTGTAGGCATTACTAAAGGTTCTTTGCAGCGTCCCTTCGGCCCCTAGCTGCAACACCTTTCATTCATTTTGCTGTACCTCCATTCATATTCTCTTTCTTCCATCTTGCTATCCATCCTCCCCTCACGATTATTTCATAGTGCAACTGCGAGGTTTTCCTCCTGTTACACCTTTCAGACCTTTTACTCTCAATTTTCCTTTCAGCGTTGAATGACCTCATAAGGTCCCAGCGTTTGGCCTTTGGCCTGAACTCTGTATTCCATTTCATTCAGGTAAGAAGAGAAAAATTATCTTCAAGAAACGCGACAGGCATCATCAGAATACAGAATTTATGGTAAGAACAGGAATGCCTGTTAATCCCCACTTTCCTCAGATGGCAGATCTTGTTTTAATTAAGTATACCCGTTGGTGTTTATTTGCCACCGAAAAATTTGTTTAGTTATCACCCGATCTCAACTGACAGACTATCCACTAGATGCAAATTGCGTGTGTTGCTTAATTATGATAAATAAGCTATTGAATATCTAATGGCGCAGGTGAGAGAGAAACGGCTTCTAGCAACGTTACGCCTTTTGTTGTTGATCTACGCATCTTGATTCAGTTTGGAGGCAGAAACTCCCAGAAATATTGTATATAAATTCGTGATGTTTTTATTAGTCACTGTAGAATAGAATAGAATATAGATTGTAGGCCAAAAGCCAAGTGCTGGGACCTATCATGTCATTCGTTGCTGAAGGGGTAATTGATAGTAAGAGGGTTTGAAAGGTGTAACAGGAGGAAAACCTCGCAGTTGCACTGGGAAACAATTTTAAGAGAGGGTGGAAAGTCAGATGGAAGAAACAGAATATGAACGGAGGTACAGTAAAAGAAATGAGAAAGGTTGCAGCTGGGGGCCGGAGGGACGCTGCAAAGACCCTTAAGTAATGCCTACAGTGTACCAAGTGAGGTGCACTGACAGCACTAACCCCCTACGGAGATTAGTCACTGTAGTGCAAGAAAGTTCATTCATTACGTAAAATAGCATCTTAAATTCTCAATTTCAGGTGGTGTTTTGGGTAAAGCCTTCGCCTTGTTCAATAAGCCCAGGGCTTCAACGAAATCAACCACTAGGTAAAACGTATGCTGAATATGGACATAGTACTAGATCCATTGGGAGTCACCATTTGTTGTATTCCAGATCAAAAGCCTTTGTGCCGTCTACAACAAGGGTTAGGTCAGTAGTCAAGATATTTTCAACAGTCACAAGAACAAAAGGTTTTCTTACAGTATTTCAAACAAGAGTATGGTATTATCAGAGCCTGCAAGGGCAAGGAAGTAGATTTGTAGTTCTGAGTGGTACTTTTGTACAGTATTGTGGTACATGGATCGAGGATATATATATATATATATATATATATAACATAGATATATATATATATATATATATATATATATATATATATATATATATATATATATATATATATATATTTATATTATATATATAAAATATACATTCATAAGCATATATATACTTTCACAAAACGGCTGTTTCCACTAATCAGGGGTGGCGCAAGAGAAAAACAAGACCACAGTTACTGACAATTTCACACTTTAACAGCTGAATCAACGATCAACTCTTGTCAGAAAACTTACAGAGCATCAGCTGCTTCATATATTTATTCAGAGTGTTCATCACCAGCACGTCTACCCCTGTATGTGCTGTGCAAGTTTTGTATGCACGTAATTGTATTTCCTGGAAAAAAATTATAGATTATACACAATTTTCATAAAGGAGAATTAACTTTCAGTTATGGAAAGTTATTGTTGATGCTTAATGCAAATGAGAGAAGAAAGATTGGAGTCTTTTTTAGATGAATTGTTTGCATAATAAACGAAGCAAAAGAAGAATATTAAAGCTGGGAGAAATGTGGAGATACTGAGAAGTGATAAAGGCTTAGCTTATGTGAAAGGATGGATCAAAGTGATTCGAGATGGCTCGGTCATGTGGAAGGAATGGGGGACGACAGGCTGGTGAAAAGAATGTATACTGTCAGAGTTATCGGAACGGAAGAGCCATAATATCCATGAAGAGAGATAATACATGCAAGATAGAAGTGACTAGGTGTGTGTGTGTGTGTGTGTGTGTGTTCAAAGGTTCAGTGCACAGGTGACGAACCATCTGCGCAAGTGTTTGAAGCGAATAATAAAATGAAAGTGTTTTGAACAAGGCTCAAATTGCTTATTAATATTTGATATATATATATATATATATATATATATATATATATATATACATACATACATACATACATACATACATACATACATACATACATACATATATATAATAAATGGCACGTCACCAGATTTTACACATATCTTTATCCTTTCAAATATCAAGCCCCAAGCGACCAGTTATTATCGAATTCACCAAGAAATCGCAAATAAAATAAACGAAAAAATGGGAAACTATAATATACAATTATCCAGACCAGTTTCCGACCCCCATACCTTTTAGGGCTGGAACAAGGGTGACAGTCGAGTCATCCACTCAGTCAACAACTCTCTCTGCTCCGGTTAAGTGTAATTCTCGTATATAATTCTCTTTGCGTTTAAGTTAGTCGCATAGTCCAGCCAGTTCGATGTTAATGAATCTTTCGTGGCTTAGAATTTTAATTTATACATTTAAATATATATATATATATATATATATATATATATATATATATATATATATATATACTTATAGATATATTTATGTATATATGTATGTATGTATATATATATATATATATATATATATATATATATATATATATATATATATATATATATATATATATATATATATATATATATATATACACACACACATACATATATATATATATATATATATATATATATATATATATACGTGCGTGTGTGTGTGGATTTGTAGTAAATCTAAATAATCAATTCTCAACTAATTTGCTATCAGTATGAAGCATTGTCACGACTGAAAATAACTTTGTTCTTAGAAGAAACATTAAATTTTGAAGCCGAAATTACAAAAACAAGCGAAAGGAAAGCACTGTAATTTCTCCATTTTTCAACGTAACAAAAAAAAAAAAAAATGAGGAATGGGTAAAGGAAAAATAAAGTGCTCAAAAGATTATTCACGGCCTCCCAGTCTCCACGAGAAACTTTTTCGTGAAAAGGCTCTGCCAAATGCAACGTGTTCATTCACACTAAAAGGTGATTTTTTCACACTGAAAGATTGTTTTTTTTTTTTACACTAAAAGATGATTTTTTTCACACTAAAAGATTTTTTTACACAAAGATAATTTTTGACACTAAGAGATTGTTTTTTTTTTTCACACTAAAAGATTATTTTTTTCACACTAAAAGATGATTTTTTCATACTAAAAGATTATTTTTTTCATACTAAAAGATGATTTTTTCATACTAAAAGATTATTTTTTTCATACTAAAAGATGATTTTTTCTCACTAAAAGATTTTTTTCACACTAAAAGATGATTTTTTCATACTAAAAGCTGATTTTTTCATACTAAAAGATGATTTTTTTTCACACTAAAAGATTTTTTAAAACTAAAAGGTTATTTTTTTCCACACCAAAAGACAATTTTTTTCACACAAGATGATTTTTTCCACACTAAAAGATGATTTTTTTTTCACACTAAAAGATTTTTTTTCACACTAAATGGTGATTTTTCCACACTAAAAGATGATTTTTTTCACACTAAAAGATTTTTTTTTCACACTAAAAGATGATTTTTTTTTTCACACTAAAAGATGATTTTTTTTTTCACGCTAAAAGATTATTTTTTTCACACTAGAAGATGATATTTTTCACACTAAAAGATTATTTTTCACGCTAAAAGATGATTTTTTCACTAAAAGATGATTTTTTTCACACTAAAAGATTATTTTTTTCACACTAAAAGATGATTTTTTCACACTAAAAGATTTTTTTCACGCTAAAAGATATTTTTTCACACTAAAAGATTGTTTTTTTCACACTAAAAGATTATTTTTTTCACACTAAAAGATTTTTTTTCATACTTTTTCACACTAAAATATCAGTAATTTTTTTGCGGTTTTTCCGCCATGTATCTGTGTGTGTGTGTGTTTTGTATAAACATGCAAAAACGAAACGTGCAAAGGAAGGTATGAATTATTCAGGATTTATCAACTATTTGTTATTCAAAGTATATGTAAATATTCATCCCTTTTTTCAAAACGCATGTAAGGGCCACTGGCTTATTAGCATCCGCAATGTTCAAAGTGATACGACCATATGATAAAATACATACATGCATGCGTACATATATACATAAATACATTCATATATATACATATACTTATAATAAAATTCGTAGGTACATACTTACGTAAAACAAAATGCATACGTATATAATACATACATACATATAATAAAAAATAATAAAATGCGTACATACATACATACATACATGTCTGTAATAAAATACATATACACATACATAGGTGAACTCAAGCTATGCGAATATGGATCATCAACTTAATACATACATACATATAATAAAATAATGAAATGCATACATACATACATTCATACATACATACATACATACATACATACGTACATGTCTGTAATAAAATACATACATACATTGAACTCAAGCTATGCACATACGGATCATCAGCTAAAAAAAAAAAAAAAAGACACCATGTAAATTCAAACCCGCTCCAAAAATAGCCCTGTGCATGTCTCGACTGCGCATATTCTTTTTAATAGGGGGAAAGTGAGCGCCGGGGTATCTAGATCCAGCCGCAATTACTCCAGCCAGGGGGGGAAAGTCTTGTTCGAAGGGAGCCAGAATTCACTCGCAACATCCTATTTAGGAACCCAGGCCGATGGTATACCCTTCCTCGACGGTGTCCTTTCGTCCGCAGTCCTCCGGTTTCTCCTCGTCTAGACGTTGGGGCAGGATGCCCCGTGCCCCGTCTGCGAAATGCTTTTGGTTTCGTGGGTTCCAGTTCTGAGGGCAGGCGAAAGTTGGTGGATCGGGGCGAATTGAGATGTGATTATTGAGATGTGATTATTATAAACATTTCAAATATTTGTTTATGTATAAATATATATATATATATATATATATATATATATATATATATATATATATATATATATATATATATACTACTATATATATATATATATTATTGCATGTAGTTTGCTTGAAAAATGCCTTAGCGTAAAAGGTGAAAGATCTCGCACACTGTTGTGTAAGTTTCCTCTCTCTCTCTCTCTCTCTCTCTCTCTCTCTCTCTCTCTCTCTCTCTCTCTCTCTCTCTCTCTATGTATATGTATATATATATAATACATATATAATTATTTATTCATTTGTTCATCTGTAACACGTTCTCATACTCAAATGATAAACATCTAGTCTACATGCAGAACCGATAATGCAATAGAGTGAACATCCCCATAAAAAAAAAAAAAAAAAAGGAAGATCTTGATAGTGGCACCTGTCTGACTCAGAGGCGCTTTCGGGTACCCAGCCAAATATATTTAGAAACTTCAGGACAATAAAACCCGAACATAAAGTAGATACAAAAAAAACTGCGTCGGTCTGCCGGTTTATGATTTACATATTAAGTGTCCTTTTATTCTCCTTTTCTTTTTTTGGACCCTTTCTTCTTTTCTTCTTCTTCTTCTTCTTCTCTTTTATCCCTCTTCTTCTCTTTTATTCCTCTTTTTCTTCATCTTCTTCTTCTTCTCTTTTATTCTTCTGCTTCTTCTTCGTCCTCTTCTTCTTCTTCTTCTTCTCTTTTATTCCTCTTCTTCTTCTTCTTCTTCTTCTTCTTCTTTTATTCCTCTTCTTCTTCTTCTTCTTCTTCTTCTTCTCTTTTCGTCTTGTTCTTGTTCTTCTTCTTCCTGTCTTCTTCTTCTTCTTCTTCTTCTTCTTCTTCTTCTTCTTCTTCTCTTTTCTTCTTCTTCTTCTTCTTCTTCTTCTTCTTCCTTTTATCCTTCTTCTTTTTATTCCACTTGTTCTTGTTCTTCTTGTTCTTCTTCTTCTTCTTTTCTTTTATTCCTCTTCTTCTTCTTCTTCTTTTTATTCCTTCTTCTTCTTTTCTTCCTTCTTCTTCTTCTTTTTTTTGTTCTCCCTTCTTCTTCTCTTTTCTTCCTTCTTCTTCTTCTTCTTCTTCTTCTTCTTCTTTTTTCTTCTTCTTCTTCTTCTTCTTCTTCTTCTTTCCTTTTATCCCTCTTCTTCTCTTTTATTCCACTTCTTCTTCTTCTTCTTCATCTTCTCTTTTATTCCTCTGACGTCTAGAGTTTCAGATTCTCCTTTTTCAAGAGACGAGGATCGAATCTTAAAAGTAAGACGAAGGTGAAAACAGAGAGACGCAGATGTCTTTCTGGAGAGACATACAATTAAGCAGTGAAAGTCTTCCATCTTTTTTTTTTTCCTCTCGTTTCTGTTTAATTTATTTTACATTTTTCTATCGCATGATTTACATTGGGCGTCGTTAAAAGTCTGGAAGGGCATATCATGATTTTTGTCTCTGCAGACTCGTTGATAATAATATTTATTTTTGTTTCTGCATTCGGTTGAAGTTCTTTAACTCTCTTTCGTGGAATATTTGAAAGTGAATTTATGATTAATTATGTATGCATACTTTTGCGTATATATATTTATATCTTTTAATCTGAGACGTGAGCAGGGAGTCGTCTGTTGTGCTATTTGCATATTATTGTATATATATTTATTTTTAATGTACATTCTGTTTAGTTTATTTGGCCAATATCATTTTTACATGGTGACCCTTTTTAGTTTTATATTGCATTTATTATATGTGATTTTATCTCTCTCTGATTCTGTGTCCCTTAATATATATATATATATATATATATATATATATATATATATATATATATATATATATATATATATATATATATATATATATACATGTACACACACACAATGTTAATAAACATATAAACTTAAAAATCAACACGCGCACCCCTGCATATCAGCATTCTAGCGACCAGACAGTATTCAATACAGCTTTAGCGGAGCCTGTCTCCTTAGGCGTCCGTGGAAGAAGGGACAGCGAAGTCGACTGAATTAATGACATCATTGGATGTCCTCGATTCCTATAAAAAGCTCGAAGAAGAATCTTTATCGAAGCCGGGAAAGAGACTATTTTCTTTTGTCAGTAATGTTGTCCTAATGGAACATGTTAAAATGTTTTTTTTAAGTCTGTTTCTTTATTTAGTTGAATGTTTATTGAACCACCGAGATGTTCCTTCATTGTTGTGTATTGTTTTAGTATTGTATTGGAAAGGGGTAAAATACTTTCCTTTGTGCCTTTATGTAAATTTAATATTTATTGAATCCCGGAAAGAGACTTTCTTTCTTTGATCTGTGATGTTCTATTGGAACGTGTCGAAATTCGTTCTATAATCTATTCTATTATTTTGCTGAATGTTTATTTAAACCTCCGAGGTGCTTCTTCATTGTAGTTTATTGTTCTAGTATTAATTTTATTTGAAAGCAATGAAATACTTTCCCTTTTTTTTATTGACTTTCAAATTCCAACGCGTTTCTTAGTTGGTCCGACCTAAGAAGAAGTTCTTGAACGATAAATGGTGGTATTAAAGATGTTCCCTGTCTAAGTGAAACATATTTATGGAGACATTCGTTGATTGATTTAACCGTTACACTGGCGTTACAAGAACAAAGGTCAGTAGACAAAATTAAGGCACTGATAATTTTAGACACCAAATTGCAATTAAAAGAAATCGCAAGATAAATTTCATTTAAAACTACACTAATGCATCCTTGATTTATCTTATAATGACTATGATAAATGATCTTACAATGAATATGATAAATGATCTTACAATGAATATGATAAATGATCTTACAATGAATATGATAAATGATCTTACAATGAATACAATAAATGACCTTACAATGAATATGATAATTTATCCTACAATGAACATGATAAATTATCTTACAGTCAATATGATGAATGATCTTACAATGAATATGATAAATGATCTTACAATGAATACAATAAATGACCTTGCAATGAATATGATAATTTATCTTACAATGAACATGATAAATTATCTTACAATGAACATGATGAATTATCTTACAGTCAATATGATAAATGATCTTACAATGAATGATAAATATCTTGCAATGAATATGATAAATTATTTTTACAATGAATATGATAAATTATCTTACAATGAATATGATAAATTATCTTTCAGTGAATATGATAAATTATCTTAAAGTGAATATGGTAAATCTTACAATGAATATGGTGAATTATCTTACAGTGAATGATAAATGATCTTATAATGAATATGATAAATTATCTTACAATGAATATGATAAATTGCCGAGTGAATTAATCATAAAGGCTAAAATGAAGTACAAAATACTAGAACTGATGTTAAGAACAACACTGTCCGTTTTTCTGATATTTATGAAGATTCTTTTAGAAACTTATTGTTTTATTATTAGTCATCGATATTACAGGTATCGTCAGAAATTATATTTCTTCATCTATAAAATTCATGTCATTTATATATGTCTTCTCCTTATTCTGTAATTCGGATTTGATCGAAAGATATTAAATTTTTTCACTAAGTCTGTCTTTCTGAGACTAAAATGGAGATGGTTTTGAAAAAACAGTTTATTGAAGGATGTATTGATTATGAAACTATTTTTGTAATGATTTTATTTTTACTGTTCACTCAATCTTAATAATTAAAGTAATCTTAATGATCATCAGCACTTACCTATGACATTCTGCGGTGTTTTCGAAAAGTATCAAACATAATTCTAATGATGTGAATTGATATTGACTTACATACGCGTCTGATCTACAGATCATTAAAATAATGCGGAGTTAATGTTTACATATTTCTGTCCAGAACACGGGACAGATATTTAACCTCCCTCTTTCTCTCTCTCTCTCTCTCTCTCTCTCTCTCTCTCTCTCTCTCTCTTTATTTTCCTTTGTCCCTCTCTCTGCTTCCATTCTCTCTCTCTCTATTTATTTTCCTTTGTCTCTCTGTCTGTCTGTCTCTCTCTCTTCTCTCTCTCTGTATATATATATATATATATATATATATATATATATATATATATATATATATATATATATATATATATATATATATTTTTCTCTCTCTCTCTTTCTCTCTCTCTCTCTCTCTCTCTCTCTATATATATATATATATATATATATATATATATATATATATATATATATATATATATATATATATATTTATTTTTCTTCCTCTCTCTCTCTCTCATATCCTGAAGAACGAAATATGCTTTTCTTGACTTGGGCAATGAATTATGTACCTGATAGCTAGTCGAATGTGATGGGGCAAAACCAGGATGTCCAAAGGCACTGGCCACCACATCCCAGTAAACTTTCTCGGATCTTCATGACCAAAAGGCTTTGATTATCGTACACTGGCAAGTAATGATAGGTTGCCAGGGCACGATAGCGAAATGATGATTTTCACCATGACTAGAAAAACTGTTTACTTAGAAGGTAGAGTTAAGATTCTTTTACGAATGCGGTCACAAAAAATTAGTAATATTTTTCTTCCTTTTACTTCTCAGCTCTCGATATTAAGAACCACTTTCATTTCCACGCGGCAGGCGTCACATAGGGACAGGTCTTCGATGTCGCCTTATTGTTGTATTGATTACAACGCGACGGGAGACTGATGATGAATGAGATAATAAACCAGTCTTTTGATGAATGGTGACTGTATCTATTATGAATTCTTTTTTTTTATCTGAGTATCTCTACTAAATTGTGAAATCAAATCTACAAAACTCGGATTTCCTTCGATTATGTCGGGGTAGACTTTCAACAAATAGCCCCCGATTGGAAAACCATTTCAGCGTGATTGTTCGAAGAGTTTTCAGCCGAAAGTCTCAATTAAAATCAGATCTACAAACTCGGGGCTTCTTCGAATACGTCGGAGCAAGCTTTCAACAAAATAATCCCCGGTTGGGAAACGGTCGTGCTGTTATATGATCACTGTGCTTATTCTTCAAGCGTTCAGAGAAAAACGGCCGGGGATTATGTTTACATCAGTGTGTTTACACCTGATTCTGTGTTTGAAGGTCAGCTGTTCATCGACTCAATTCTCTCCTTCATGACAAAAGGTGTGTATACACTCAGGTGTGCGGGAACGTGACCAGTGTCGCAGTTTAGTTATTTTAAGTCTAAATTTTTTTTTCAAGAAAGGTTCTTTTCATTCCCGGTTTGGATTTCGGTCACTTATGTTGTCTGGTGTGCTTGGGTAACCAAATGGAGATTTAAATATTCAGATGTTTTAATGGAAGGTCATTTCCATAGTGTAATGATTCGGAGTTTTATGGCACAGCAGAACATGTCATCAGAATGCATAAAAGGAGTTTGGTTGGTATTGACTATAATATATATATATATATATATATATATATATATATATATATATATATATATATATATATATATATATATATATATATATATAGAGAGAGAGAGAGAGAGAGAGAGAGAGAGAGAGAGAGAGAGAGAGAGAGAGAGAGTTGGAGAAGTGACAACCCATGCTGACACAAGAGTTTACTCATTCTATCAGCCACTAAAAACAATGACAATTATTGCCTCGTTATTATAATAAAACGTAAAGATAATTTCCATGCCTGTTTTGTGTTATTTGTTTTGATTGTTTTTTTTTATTTTTTCTCGTGCTGTATACAAATAATTACTGGGCTTCTTATCGTACAAGTTTTAGTCTAAAGTACTCAGAAAGTGATCAGTTCTTTTGTGATTAGATTGCGAAATGATATTTCTTATCTCTGCCATTCAGTATGTCCTGCCGTGGATTGGACTAATTCACTCATTAGAGAGAGAGAGAGAGAGAGAGAGAGAGAGAGAGAGAGAGAGAGAGAATTTACCAGTGTAATGATTTGGCGTTATGTGACAGGCCAACACATCTCATTAATATGCATAAAGGGATATCCTTTGTTATTTACGTATTCTCTCTCTCTCTCTCTCTCTCTCTCTCTCTCTCTCTCTCTCTCTCTCTCTCTCTCTCTCTCATGTGAGAATTAGGTCAATCCAAGGCATAGCATTGATTGTCAGAGATAAAAAGTATTATCTAATCTAATCGTTGAAGATCGACGACTTTCTGAAGGCTTTAGACTAAAACTTGAATGACAAGGAACCCAGTACTTATCTGGATGCAAAGGGAGAAAATATTCCGAGCAATCAAACAGGCTTATAAACTCTCTCTCTCTCTCTCTCTCTCTCTCTCTCTCTCTCTCTCTCGTATTTAGCGTTTATTGTGAATGCATAATATGTTCGGTATTTTTGTCAGATTAGGTTACATCGTTAAATTATTCCTTAGTATTTCCATTAAAAAAACGTTTCAGAAAAATGTATTTTAATCCAGAATATATAAATCCACGTATACAACCTTTTCATTTTTCAAAAATTTCCCTGATGAATCTCCTGTTGAAATAAATGGCTGCACCTCACTTGGCGAGCAAATAGGCCTAGTTTCCATAGGAAGAGCAGTCCTCGCCATTACATGAAAAATTTAGATTCCATAGACATATTAAAGCGTCAGATTAGTCACTTCATTTATGAGCTACGATTATTATTGTTACCGTGTACTCCAAGGTCCATAGTCCAATGGCCTTCAGTGACACATGCTGTGGTACACTCCATGTGTGTCTTTCAATGGCAAAGTGAACTAACTGGGTTTAAATGGTTTATTATGGTTATACATTGCTATTAACACAAATATGATAAGTTTGGAGTACTGTTGGTCGTCAGTAAACCATCTTCTCAATTATTATCGAGGGGTATTTTCATTGTGTCTTCAATATGATAGTCATGAAGTAACTGGATAGAATTGAGATGATTTTTGTTTATGTGTGAAGGTATATTATTATTTTATATATGGGGTCTGGTGAACGTGCTTTTACGAGGAACTAATAATCATCTCCAAAACATTTACGATTTGCCAATTAAATAGTTGCTTCTAAGCCCCCTGTAGATAAGATAGTGGGATGTTTCTCATAGGAAGCGAAGTATGAGACAGCTGTTAAACTAATAGACTGATTACGTAATGTTTTCCCCGTAAACGTCAGGATTTTAATGGCCTTACTTATAAAACAGCTGTGATTTAGGGGTTACCACTTTTTAAAATATGTATATGCATACATATTGCTGTCACTTTCTTATTTAGGAGGAACTCGCAGTATTAGAATAATCTTTCGGTAATGAAAAGACTAATATATATAAATAGCACAGTAATACTATAGAAAGCTTGTACTTAAAATTATCATAAAACATAAAGAAAAATGTAAAATATTAATGCCAAAGAACGAAATAATGACGCAAATAGTCAAGAAAGAGTCTTTGTTACGCGTAACCGTACGTTCGTTGATTAATTTACAAAACTTAATTTAAGATATAAAAAGATTAAAGTAGTATTTATAATACATTCGCTCTGTTTTGAATTGAAAATAAAAATATTTTAACGATTGAAAATCGTCAAAAAGAAGCTCATTTGAAATACCAGCTGACAGTAAACAATCTGTGTTGGCAGATGTGAATGTTTTGAGGGAGTTTGTCAAGATGGCAAGTCCCAGGACACGTCGAGTCTTAGCAGAAATTAAGCCGAAGGATGAAAACACTGTAAGTGATTGTTCTCTTGAAGGAAAAGTCCAAATAAGTGCCCGGAAGTGTACCGTTTTGTCATTTCGAGAGGTGTGAAGTGCATTAGCTTGCAGGTTAACCCTGACCCACTCACCTATCTTGAGGCGAAGACCTGACCTCTTTTTGTGCTGTTATTTATGTTGGGACGCTTAATACGCCATATTTCAGCCGTGCTGAAAGGCTGGGAGTTAAGCTACATAAATCTCTAGTTGGCGTGTTTTTTGTTCGATTCATTTTAGTGTAATTAGCGTAGAAACTGTATAAACTAAAAATAAAAAATCTCTTACTAGCATAAGCTTAGGCTAGCTTATGGCAGGTTCGTGTTTGGGGGTCGGTAACCTGGGAAACAAAGGAACAAGTATTGGTCGGACACTAAACTTTATAGTAGCTTTAGGTTAGGTAGGAAATACTGGGCTAGAAGTAAGATTGCTTTGGACTTTTTTTTTGAGAATAAAAATTTCTTTTTCTTAGCATAAATTAGCTTTGTCTTTGTTTGGGAAGCATTACAGTTTCATAACATCATGCTTTGTGGTTGGGTTAGTTTGGTCAAAAGCTGATTAACTTGTGAAACTAGCCTGTCTGTAAGCTGGGAGATGTCATTTAGGCTAGCCTAAAACCTATGATCAAGTAGGAATGTAAATAAAATTTTTCCTCTTCATTTTGTATGTTATTCTGACTAATTTGACATTCATTTCTGCTGGCAGTGCTTACTTAACCAACTACATTTGCCATCTACCAGACAATAATTGGGGACCACAATTGGAAAGCGGGAATTTTGTGTGGAATGACCAGAAATGAGAAAAACGGTAATACTTCCTAATCAGTCTTCCTAACCTAACCTAGCCTTGGACACTGGGTCCGGTCTGATCAGAATGGGCTGTGTATTTCCCTCAGCCCAACGAAGTTCTGTATCCATCATACTGTGAAACACAGTGATACATTTTAAAGTAATATGAGAACCTAATCTAACTTAGAAAACCAGGGCCTACCTGACTTAGGGTGTTAATCCTCCCAGAATTCACTCCAACTTGACATGACCTAGTAGGCTATAATTTATAAAAGGCCAATTCATTATTGGTCTGCATACTCTAAGTAATTGTTATGCCTTCCTACAGCACACCAGGCAGTCTACCAACTTGATATTTGCATTGAATCAACATTGTCTTATAAACCTCAGCAAGTCCCTCACTATGTGTTGATTTTTGGTTATGGAACCAAAACTCATCTTGGCAATGCAACACCTGGAACACATAAATTGTGCATAACTGACCTGTGTTCAAAATGTTTGTCAGACTGTAAATTAAAAAATCCAAAATCTGCCATGGAGCCAGATGAAACCTCTCTAAAATTGTCCCTTTAAGCTTGCTAACCTCATAGGCAATAAAACTTCATTTGGCCTCCTTACTGTACTGAGAGGGAAATAGTTTTTCCTGGTTAATTTTAATGACTTCTCATATTATTTTTAAAGACAACGGTAATCTCATTGAGGCATCGGAGATCAGCCCGCACACCCAGTCCAAGTTGTCATAGCCACTGCTGAAGGCAAAAGTCAGAGAAGAGGTGGAATTTTCTAGAAAAAGCAGAATCAAATTCCGATTGGTCAGTTGAGAAAGTAAATGCCACCATAAATACTTGGACTGTTAGGGAAGAACAGCTAGGACCAAAAATGGTTCCATACATAATTGTCGAGTATGATAAGAAATGCTTCCAAGTAACCTAAACCACCAATGTGATTAGTAAGTATTTGCAGTGATTTTTCATTATATGAAAAAGTCTTAAAATCTACTTAAATAGTTGTTGATCATATTCAAGCTATATTGCATTGTTAGTTGAAAAGTAACATATACCCCATGAGCTTAACGGTTATATAGGTTGGAGACCTTTCAAGGATGTTTGAGTGAGTTGAGCATAAGACAAAGCTGGGGTTGCTGGCCCATCCTATGGAATTTTAACACTTTAGGTTAGAGAACTCTTATTGAATAGAAGGTATGAAGGTTTTGACAATTGACTAGGCTACTGCATTTATGTTGTGGTGTGTGTGTGTGTGTGTGTGTTTTGGCTACCTTTACTATAGCAAACCATTCTTTTGAGTTGTCTCCTTCACTTTACACCTCAGACCATTTATGGGATCTACTTGGGAAACTTGAATTAATGTGTAGGGCTACAAAAATGAGTGATGATTTTAAAGCTTAAATGTTAACTTAACCTCACCTCTGCCGTCTTGTCTGACCCTTGGGCTTGGCTTTGCCTCCCTCATTACATAATCTCTCTTCATTTAAAATATGTACCCTCACCTAGGCCACTCTTCCCCTGTAGAGAATTGGGCACAACCCCTCCAAAAATTACTGAAAGGTAATTCTTCACCTGAAGTTTGAAAGTGGAAGGTATGGAGTAAATACGCTATTTGTGTATCTCACCATTTGAATAATAGAACTGAAGCATTTATGAATATGAAGTTTATTGTTTGCAGTCTTGTAATTTACTGGAAGTGTTTGGTGCAATTAGGCTGTGCGGGCAGAGCAGAAATTAAAAACAATGCAATTACCACGTGTAAAAAAATTTGCCGAGTGTCTAAAGTTGTCTGTTAGATTGGATCTTCTAGGATAGTTTAGATGAATTGCCCCCCATCTACTGTTATATGCTCCAGTATTAAAAAAAAGTTGAAAGTGAGTTTAATTTTGTGATTAAATTACTTTCCTTGGATATGTTGTCTACTTGGGAACTGATGAATAATATAATCAATGGTCAACTGAAGTTAGATCCTAACATGGTTCTAAGCAGTAAGACTAGGCCTGTTTGCTGATTTCATTTTCTTTATTAGAAAAATAAATTTTAGTTTTTAGTTGCATGTACAAACTCTCATGACAATTACTTGAATAGTATAGGTATTCATATGTACCTGACGTGATAGCCCATCCTCTTGTGGTATGTTTTTCTGGCTACCTACTAAAAATCAAAGGATGAAGATTAGAACAAAGACTGAATACTGTGCATGACAAATGAGTTGGATGATGACCAGTGAAATACAATTAAGCTGGGAGGATGGAACATCAAGAGAGTGGAAGTACTGTATCTAGGCTTGATAATAGAGGCAGTGGATGACATGTATAAAGAGTATAACCACCAAATTCAAGCCAGATGGAATAATTGGAGTATCAGGCATACTCTTTGATAAGAGATGATTAAGTATGAGTTGTTTTATGTGGGGATTCATGAAGTGATGTAAACTTATGAAATCTTGCCAATAATTTATTTTTAATTTACCATTTCACGTTGTGGAAGCTCTCTTTAAATTCAGTGACTAAACTACATTTGTTTCAGCTTCTGGAGAGAAGTGAGAATTAACATGGTCATAATTTTTCTCTTTCTAGCAATGTTTTGAATGTGGAACCCACAATCCCCAATGGGCTTCGGTGACGTATGGAATATGGATATGCCTAGAATGTTCAGGGAAGCATCGTGGCCTTGGTGTTCATCTGTCATTTGTTCGCTCAATTACTATGGACAAATGGAAGGATATAGAGTTAGAAAAGATGAAGGTATTGTATTTTAACCATTTTAATTATGTATTTTATTTATAAAGTTATAAAATGCCCTTGTTAGCCTGTGCATGTTTATTAAAATAGTAACCATTCATTTCTTCAATGTTGGTAACTATTTCGTCATTCATTTAAGGTTTGTTGTGTCTTATTAAGGGTAACTGGGGGTGATTTATATTCCATATACTAGCAGTAACTCCCAACATTAGCTCATAGTCCCAGATGCAGTGGGTAGCTTCCGTTCGCATTGCATTTATGAGCATTTTCATTTTAAGTCGAGATTTTGTATCTGAATGTTGTCATATGGTAGTTTTCTGCTTTTTACATTTTAAATGTACTACATTGATGGTATGTTTTTGTAAAATCTTATTTTGATTATGAAATATTTAATTTTTTTAGTGGACATTATTTCCTTCAGTTTTGTAGTACATTCTGAAATTGTTTTAGGCCTTAAATAGATTTTATACTCCTTATTGCAATATAGTAATTTTCCAAGACTGTCTGATTTCGTGGGAGCCTCTTGTTTAGAGTCGTCTTTGATTATATCTTATAAGTATATTTGAATTTAAATGTATTGAAGCATAGTAGGTCATCTTACCAAAATTCTGTGGTTTTACACATCAGACTCTCAACATAGATATGCTCCTTAATATCATGTCATACCAAGATCATATAGAATCTAAACACAAAAATAGGTGTGTACAGTAGTGTTCTATTGTCTGTGCAGGTTTGCTGTTTCAGATATAGATTTTAAGAACTGTTTTGTATTGTATTTTGGCTTGTTCAAGTTAATGAACTAATGCAGTTTTGGTTTAAAGTGCAGTTGGATGTACAGGCAGCCCCCAGGTTATGGCTGTCTCGGCCTATGGTGAATCCGTACTTACGGCACTTTTTCAAATATACTCATCAATAAATTAGGCGCCGTACTTGGATTACAGTGCTGAAATCCAGATTACGGTGCCGTAAACACCATAACTTGCCGGTGCTATAAATTTTTCTTAGGATTTTTGGGTTATGGTGATTTCCGACTTATGGCAGGCTGCTGGAATGGAACCCCCCACCGTAACCCCACTGTAATTTGAGTAGGCCGTAAGTCTCGAGCAGTCTCCATTCAGTCAAAATTTTACACAGAAAAGGGCTGCCTGTTAAAAATAAGAGTAGAAAAGCTTGAAAATTTAAACTGCCTAGTGGGAAGAGACAGGAAAATAAAATGAAAATTGAAGAAATGAAAGTGCTTGGGGGCCAAGTGGTTGGAAAGTAAGTACTACCTACTAGCTAATTACAGAACACAAGGCACAGTCATGTATGTAATCCTTGATTAACATATATTAATTTTTATACATAAAATACTTTGCAACCATATTTGAAATACTAGTAATTTAGTAATACAAAACCAGTCTTTCAAGGCCACATTTTTATTGTAAAAAGTTTTATTAGATCAGTGAGTCACATATCCAGCCTCCCAGAGAGCTTACTCAAAGGATTTGATTTTAAATTATAGGTGAAGAGAAGGGTAGAGGTCCCTGTAAGTAGTTAGTACTGTCATCTGATGCATTTTAAGCATTGCTGAAGTGTTTGCAGCATCTTTGGCTCCCTATGCACCCACTTTTTAGTCTTACTTGACCTGCATTCCCTTTTCCAGTCTCCCTCTTGCTGTCCAGCCTCTCTTATTTCATAGCACTATTATGGGTTGTCTCCCAGTTTTGCCTTCTTTGTGTCCAACCATTCTGACTCCCTCTTTTCACCGTCTTAAGTGCTGAATGGCTGAAAGTGCCCACTACCAAGCTTTATAGCCTAAAGTTCATGATTCATTCATTGAAGAGCTTAAATAAAATCGAAAAATTGGACAGTTGCATGGGAAAAAACTAGAGGGAGAAGATGTAATATAAAATGATGAAAGCATTGCAGCCAGTGTCCTGAGGGACACTACAAAGAATCTTCAGTGCTATCTGCATCATACTGTATAAGGTACTCATGTTACATCCCTGTGGAATAGTAAAGCTATAGTTTTATGAGATAAATTCTCATAATTCACAAACTAATAAGCAGTACAAAACACATTGAAGATTACAGTACATATATTGTGCACTGCATTGTCAGAGTTATTAATGCATTGTGGCTTATGTAGCTAATGCAGTAGTGTACTACATATACTTTGGAGAGTGATTAGTATGAATCATAGCTGCACTTTTATCTTATTAAATTTTGGATAAATTTTTTTTCTTCACGTGGGTTAGTAACAACAAAAAGATTTTTTACATTTTAAATTTTGAATTAATTTTTGTGTCTTCATACAGGTTGGTGGCAACAAAAGATGCACTTTTATTTTTTTCATTTGTGATTAATTTTTTTTCTTTATACAGGTTGGTGGCAGCAGAAGATGCACTTTTATTATTTAAATTTTGGATTAATTTTTAATTTTTCCATACAGGTTGGTGGCAACAAAAGAGCCAAAGAGTTCCTCAAATCACAAGATGACTACGACCATCATGCTCCCATGCAACAAAAGTACAATACACGTGCCGCTGCTCTTTACAGGGATAAGGTTTGTTTTTAGAAGCCATTTACCTCTTTTATCTCATCAGTATAGATTCTCTCTCTCTCTCTCTCTCTCTCTCTCTCTCTCTCTCTCTCTCTCTCTCTCTCTCTCTCTCTCTGCTCAAAGATGTCCCATTTGAATCTGAACTGGAACTAGATGTCTCATTTTGAATCTTGGGGTATCTCTCTCTCTCTCTCTCTCTCTCTCTCTCTCTCTCTCTCTCTCTCTCAAATTTTTAGTTAATAAATGGGAATCAATAAGCACATTGTTCAGTCACCTTTTTTAGTGATGAGTGAAAGGTTTAGTACCTTTGCATTACAGTCACCTTTTTTTAGTGATAATTGAAAATATGTTGCTCTTATGCATAATCATATTCATCGCTGAAAAATCATTTTGGTTATTGATATTAAATCTTCCAACCAGATTACTGCACTGGCACAAGGGAAACCATGGAGCATTGAGAATTCCTCAGCTCGTAACCATCGCTCTACTGCTATTCCCAAGTCTACCTCAACGCCAGCTTTCAAATCCTCAGGTAACGCACCTTTGAGATTGTGATATTCATTTATCAAAGTATTTTTCCCTTGCTGGTTGCTTTGGAAGTTTTCCATAACTAGTATTGCTTGTGAATTTTCTACCTTTCAGTCTCTGAAAGTTATTGTATGCATTAACTGTCTACTAAGAGAAAATAGGTTAATAAAAGTCACTTTTCCAATAGGACAAAATAGTTTTGCATCAAGTAGTAACGGTTACGGTGGCGGCGGTGGATATCAAGACTACCAGAGTGGTTATCAAGGAGGATACCAGGATCCGGGCATGAAGAGTCAGACAGAAGCATTCTTTTCAAGAGTACAAGAGGAGAATGCGCAGAGGCCTGAGTAAGTATTTGGAGACTAATAACATTTGAGTCTTTCATTATGATGATTGATAAGAATCTCAACTCATTTATCCTTTATGTCAAGCAATGTATTGAGTGCGCCAGCCCTATGAGAATGTATTGAGTGGGCCAGCCCTATGAGAGCTGATAATCAGCTCAGTGGTTTGGTAATTTTAACAATAATGTATTGAATGGTAAATTTTTTTTTCCAGCCATTTACCGCCTTCTCAGGGAGGACGCTATTCAGGTTTTGGCAACTGTCCTAACCCTCCTCCGAAGAGTGCATCTACCGAGTTCTTTGACACTGCCGTGAACTCTTTATCAAGTGTAAGTTCCTTTTGTGCTCATTATGTGGAAACTGCTTTTAAGAGTTGAAGGATAACATTTCAGTAAACAATTTAAATGTCTGGAATTGAAGGCAGATGTGTTCCACATTCATGATATCAGCTGTGTACATTTAATCTCAGTAATGGTTAGTTACTACAGTAAAATGTTAATTCCTTCTTACTATACTTAGGAAAGTGTTATGAATTCTAAGGGATTATAATTACCCATCACCAAGTTTCTCAAGTTGTTCTTGAAAGGAATTGTAAATCCAGAATTTTGGATAATGAGTCTTGTAACGGACATCTGCTTGTAGTGAGTCATGTAATAGCTGTTTATTAATGATATATAGCTGAAACTGAAAGTTAGACTCAAGTTCTGTATTAGTAAAACTTATTTAGATTGTGCTGTCATTGTAGCTTCCAGTAACTAATTAATTTTTTAAGAAGTACTGTAATGCAACTTTTGGTTACGTTTTCTATGTGGTGAATGAATACTTGAAAAATTTACTTCTAATTTGTACTTGCTTTGTGTGTGTTGATGTTTATAACTGTTTTCCAGGGGTGGTCTCTGCTTTCTATAGGAGCCACTAAAGTAGCAGGAAAAGCTGTAGAGTATTCCTCCATAGCAGCGGAAAAAGCTACAGAGTATGGCCACGTAATCTCTGACAAGGTTAGTCCGAAATTTTCTGATATATGACAGTGGACGGTTGTGAGATCTGTTACTTTTCAGAAGAGGATTATACTTTTTGACATTGTCAGAGAGAACACCAGAAATATTTTCCAGAATAAAGTTCCATAGAAGACTTAACGGCTTTCTTTTTCTTGGCATTTGTTAGTATTATGTGATGTTCTCCATTCCAAATAGATTGCCACATCAAAGTATTGTTTTCTTATCTTTGAATTGGCCCCACATGTGTAACCCCTAGTTATTGCATGAATAACCTATAACCCCATCTCAGAATGTATTTTGCAGTTCATCTCTTTATTCATAACATATTTTTGAGGGCTTTCCAGTTTTCAACTAATAATGAATGTCTCAAGTTTAGGAAGAAAATCCATGGAGGAAATTTTGTCAGAATCTTCAAAATTTTCAGTAAGTTTTTTAGGGGTTTAAATTTTTAAGTAAGATTGATATAATTATTAGAAATAACCTTGTGAGTGTTAATATTGTTAACTCAGTAGTCTGGTTAAACTATTTATTAATAATAATGATGATAAGAAAATATTGTGAAATTGGAAATTTTACCCTCATCAGTGTATCAGTATTTTGGTGTAAGATTGTCACAATGATAAGTTCTTGCTGTGCTCATCTGTCTTGTCCACTCCTTGCCTGAATATCTATCTGGTGTAGATCTTCATCTGTAGCCCTCCGAGATCTCAGTTTATTTTCCAGCCATTGGTCCCCCATCTCTTTACAGCTTCTTCATTTGTTAGATTATCTTCCTGCTGCTTCCTTGCCGTGAAACTCATAGGCATTGCTGACTGTCTGTGTTGGATTCTTAATTGTAGATGTCTCTTCTTGAGTTTTTGATTGATAATTAAAGGTGCTTATTGAAGTTCCGGTGCTGTGATTCATATGCCTTATGACTCGAATGCTGTGAACGTTCATGAGTGGCTTCTTGAGACTGTCTTCAGTTGGATGACTTTTTCTTGACAAGGAGTTCTCCCATTTTTCCTTTTTAAGGTAGACTATACAGAATGTTGGGTCTTGTGATGAGACAGACAGAAAATCATTGTTTTATGGCAACAATTCTTGTTGATAGTAATCAGAAGTAAGTTGTAAATTTTTAGTGAACTACAAAAAAATCTATTTTAAATATTGCTACTATGTTGTTGGAAAGCCATAGTTTGTCTGTCTTGTCTTCTGAGATGTCCATTCCTCAAATTTTAGTAGTGTGTTACATTATTGGTTTGCAGCCAGGTGGGAAGAGCACATAAACAGATAACTAATACAAAACAGAAGGTGTCACAGTTGATGCATTTGTGAATTTTGTCAGAATTTTCAATGTTTTGAGAAGTGGCAATTTACAGAATGGTTCAGCAAGAACAAAGAATGTTAACTCAGTGGTCATGTTAAATTGTTTTGTTAACAGTGATAGTGTAGCTGATGAAAAAATGGCAAGGATGTGTATTACTTTCTTAAATACTCTGCACAAAATATTTGCATATGAAAGAACAACCACCTACCACATTCTACAAAGTGCTGTGGTAGATGTTAGTCTTTCATATGCAAATATTTTGTGGCATACTATTTCATGTTATGATTGTCTTATAATTATGGTGGCTTTTTGGTTCAGTATTTTCTGAGGCTGTTAAGGATTAATACTTCAGTAGAGGCAACAAGGCTCATTCCAGTTGTTTTTCTGTTGTGCATTTGGCCTTTCTCAGCTCAACATTTTACATCTGTAGGGTAACCACCATTGCAAATGCTGAGGAGAATGTCATCCTTAAGTTTGTTTGGAATTCTATTCTGACAAAGATCTTGGATATACATTGTGTAAACAGAAGTTTAATTTCCACAAAGATGCATAAAAAAGATGGTTTGCCATATAGAAAATCTCACAACCGTACTATTCATGTATGCTTTGCTTGCTACTCAAATACTCTACTATTGTTGTTTTGTTCATAAAGTATAGGCTTTAGGACGTTTCTTTTCTAAATTTTCCTAAGCATGCTGACGTTAAAAGTGTGGTGCAGTAGAAAGTTTTATGTAAGTTTCCTCTTTTATTTTGATTCTCTATTGTTACCGCATAGGAAATATATGTAGCTTTAACCTCAGAATAGTTGTTATGAAGTATGTGTACTTGATTACAAAATGATGTGAAGACCATTCACAAATAAGCTTATATCATCAGTGAATAGGTCGTAGTTTTTACAGTTTTAGGGAGGCAGAAGAATAGTTTTAGGTATTTTTTTGTGTGAAAGGTAATTGTATTGGTAGATTTTATCTGTGTGAAGGCAAGAGGAAGTGTGAAAATATTTTTAAAAGAGCAGGATCAAGACCAGTTGGTTGTGACATGGAGAATATGATTTCCAGTGGATTGCAGGTTTGACAAATGAAAAGAATACAAGTAAATAAAAGTATCTTGGTTCATGTTATGGTTGGGGAAAGGAGGTTATGCATGTATTCCGAGTATCATGTTTCCTGCAAAGCAGAGATGAGAAGAAGAAAATCTTAGTGAAGGATGTCAAATGGAGTAAATTTGTACTAATGTTAGATGTTAATACATGTAGGGGGCTGCCTAAATGAGTATGATGGGACGTACAGTACTCAAGTTGGTTTTTGGTTATTAAATTTGAGGATATGGCTTTGGAGAAAAACCTTAAGGGAACAGCAGTGTTGGAGTTCAACCAGACGAAAGGTGCTAAACACTGTGTTAAAGAAACTTACAGTTGATAACATGTTGAGAGTGGAGATGCTGAAATAAGAGTTAATTTTCAGGGACAGCTTAGCTGATGATGACAGACTACATTGCGCCATTATGTTGTACCATGTGAGGTATGCCAAATGTAAATTACACTGCTACTTGCTGATGTATTGAGAAATAAATGGAGATGAAGAGACAGACAGTCAACATAATAAAAGCAAAAACTGAAAAATTGTGTTAAATAGAAATATGAAAAGAAGTGCACTATTAAATATAGAGGGAAAAAGCATTTTATGGATATATTGTTTAGCTTACTGTAAGTTTTTGTCTATTTTCCACTGAGAGGTCCATACAGCTGCGAAAGTAATTACACTAAGGTTATTTGTGTTGAAATTTTTAAGATTTTAATTATGATTATGTGAACAGAATTCTAATTCAGAGATACTGATACACAATGCAAAGTTCTAATGACACTCATTTGGCATTGTATTAGTGTGAAAGGACTAAGTTTCTTACCTGCAGAGCGGCAAATACTGTACAGGGTACTGTCTCGTCCAGTATGTTTTAACATAGAAGGAAGAACAATTTTTACTCCACAGTAACTTAAGTAAAAAGAGCAGGTTATTGCTATCATATTGTGGTTATTAAGATTGTCTGCACACCTTGCTTAGGCACACAGAGGGAAGTGTCTGCACACCTTGCGTAGGTACGCAGAGGGAAGTGTCTGCACACCTTAGGTACACAGAGGGAAGTAGTCCTGCTTGTGGAGTATTTTGTTCCTTCTTGATGAGAGTTTGGTAATTGATTTTGAGGCAGTCAGTCAGTAGGAGTCTGGATCTATTGATTGGTAAAGTGCGCATGAAGGTCTCTGCTTGAGTGAGGTTATGTTTCAGGTATAGAATAATGCAGTTCATTGTTACGATGAGAGAAAATTTGATTTAGAAAAAATTTCTGGTTGCCAAACTGTTCTGTGTATAGGAGTGTGGAGGTTTACCTTTAGTGTAGCCATGAATGCTTATTTTACTTTGCGTCAACATTTTTATTTTTATTTCATTTGTGTGATGTTGATTAAATTTCAGATAAGTAGCTTCCTTAAATACTGTACATAGGTGTTTGATATTCTATAAATAATCAACAGTAGATTTTAAACTGAGTTGCAGATTGGCAATATATATTACATGCTAGAGTGCATGTTATGAATTTGTGCTGTACTTTGCCCCCTTTATGGAATTCTTGGAAGTTTTAGTTTATTTGACCTTGAGTTTTCCATTTTCATGAAAATGTTACAGATTACTGGATGATGTTCATACTACGCAAGTTTTACTTTTATTTGAGATGCTTGCTGTATTACATGTATAGTCTCTTTTTCTTAGTAGATTTCATAAACCCTTGGGTTGACCAATTTTAGAGCATGTCTATGTCTTGCTGATTCTGTTATGTTGTTGCTACCAGGTGCGAGAAGGAAAACTACTTGAGGAACTGGGGTCTCAAGCAGCAAATATTGGTACTAAGGTAAGGGATGATTGGATTTTAATTTTATTCACTTGGTAGCTTGTTAACTTCTGTTACTGGTACCTGTTCATGCTTTTGTTCAGGTGTTCTACAGTGATTCTGTCTTGCTCCAGTATATATTAGTTTTTAAACTGTAATAACTGCAATGGGAAATGTTACAAAGATTAATGACTTCAGGTAGGTAAGACTCATTGGTTGTCTTTTTTAAAAATGAATTATAAAGTACAGAACTTGTACTTTGGAACGAACGTGCATTCTGAGTACATGTACATTTCTCTTTGTGGGGGTGTGTCTGAGTACATGTGCATTTCTCTTTGTGCAAGTTTGTGTGTTTAGATATTAAACACTTTTCCGTGGTGTCCATAGCTTGAAAATTGTCACTTATGAGTTTTTGCTTCCCATGATAGAAAAGGAAACTGCTGATTCACAGTCTCAAAGTGATTAAAATTGCAGTGCAACTGTTGGTAAAATTTCCATGTCCTTTCAGTGGAAATACTGAAAACACCCTTACTGATGAAAATATTGATCAAACTGAATGTCTTATAAGTATCTTATGGGTAATAGAACAGAGTATTTGTGCTAAGGAAAAGAGCAAGTCCTTAAACACATGTTAAGTTTGTTTGATACTATGGTTTCCTGTGGGTAAACTATAGGCACATCTTCCCAAAGGTGAGAATAATTAAGGAAGTTATCTCTTGTCCATTAGAAATGGTGATGATAAATACATTATGATAATTTGGAAAAGTCTGAGTTTAGTTTTGGTTTAAATTATCATCATACATATAATCGTCAGAACTAGAATGTTAAGAACAATGAGAAATTGCAGTGTAATTTTAGTGTTGTAGGATACAAACTTTGTTCTCATTGCAGAAAGTTCATGCAATAAATCGGTGTCGTAATTGAAGGGAGAATGAAAAGATTCAGGATTGATTTAATTTTAATAAATTTTCTTTTTTGGCATCAAAAACTTTTGTTATTGGACTTCAGGTGAACAGCAAAAATATGAACAAACTGAGGTCCAGTTAGGTATCATGTATTGTGCCAAGGGCCATTTAAAATATCAGCAAAGTTTATAGCAAGGATTTTAGTAAGACTGGCTTATCTAAGGGGTATTGGCAAATCCCCTTAGATAAACATTGTAGAAAGATCACAGCTTTTAAGACAAAAGCAATTTGTTACATTGCATTGCAGTCATGTTGTTTACTTCCTTCTTCTAACCAAGTTTAATTGTTCTCAGTCTCTCTCTAGTATAACAACAACTGTCTCGGTACTCAGTGGCGCTGATTGGCCACAGGAGAGTGAAAAAGAGGATAAGAAAGAAGAAACTGAGGTATGATGTAGGCTTGACCCCTTGTAATTTACTGTGAATGACAGATGTACCAACAAGTAATTAGAACTTTCCAAGATAGGGGAAAAATTAGGAAAAGAGAGAGATTCCTGCTTCTGTAACTGGAAACATTACCCTCCAGATTAGTGCATACTTTAGTTTTTACGTAATGTCTCACACTGCCCTCTGCTGCAAAGTATTGCAGATTAAACACTGACAAGAACTTTTTTCGTTAGTACCCCTTATAAGAATTTTTTTAGATATAGCACCCTGTTAACTATTCAGCAGTAAACGTATGCTGGTATAGTACGTAGTTATTTCTGTTTGGCTGAATCCTTAGTGCGTATTAAAGTTGATTCATAAGGCCAATGCTCGTTATCTTATTCGTTTATTGACATGAAAATATATATGTAGTCGAGTTTGTGACATTGTTTGTCTGGAGTGGTGAACTATCATCTCAGACTTTTGCATATTGATTATCAGTGAAAAAATCATTTATATATATATATTATATACTATAATTTTTTTACAAAAAATATTACTTTGTAATTTCATGCAAATCTAGTACTAATACTAAGCACCCACTTGCTCTTGGAATTGTCCCCCAGATGTTTCAGTCTCTCTTGAAAGGAAAGAAATGAAAGTCAGCCAGTAGTAATGTGTGTGTTGGGGGAGGGGCCAAATGTCATTTTCAGATTCTGTCATACTCATTATTTGTGTTGTCAAACGGTTACTAGTATTAGTGGAGTTGAGAGGTTGGAACTGTCATTTTAAGTACTTAACTGGTTTTTATACCATGTTAAGAATTTTTTAAAAAGAAATTTTGAGCTGTTACAGACCTGTTAAAAATCTTTATTTAGATTGGAAGGACCAACTGGCATGCATTTGTGTGTTTATAAGTAAAAATGATGATAAGGTGCTGTGAAGAAAAAATATGTAGAATTTGCTAGTTAAGGCGTAAATGATCCATATGGAAGCACCTGGATTAATCTTGTGCATCAGAACCCATGTTGCTCAAAGATGTACTGGGAATTGTGTTCGTGAAAAACCTCGATAAGTTAAATAAAAGTAAGAAGCGTATAGACCAGCTAGTAATCTAAATGTGTAGTATAGTTTAGGCAATTAACTTTTGAGAGCCTACTTTCTAAAGAATCCCATAATCTGTTAAGGAAATTAGGATTACGTTGATGAAGATGATAGATCTAAAGAGCGATGAACCTCCTCTGGGTTTTGTCAGCATAGTTTAGCAACTCCACAGTGGGTGGCATTGCCTGAGCAAGAATGCTTTTCGTGCCCCACCCATAATGGTTTGGCCATTTGTTCTGTGACTTATAACCCTCTTACTGACAAGAAATAAATATTTAACACCTTATTCAGGCCTAATACTGTATAAATGTGTAAATGATGTGTGCTCTGAGGAATGGGAGTACAGTAGTTCTGGATGGTCAACCAGGTAACATAAGGAACAGGACCAGGGAAGAAGAGCAAGAGTGGCTGATGGTTGCACTTGGAAAGAGCCCAGCATCCTAGTTAGCACCCCCACTTGAAGAATGAGAAATCTTGATGAATAACAGCAGAGGATTCTTGCTGAAAATTAATTAGTTCATATACAAATTTTTCCACACACATCCACTAGTAGAAAGCAAATAATGGGACTGTGATGAAAGAAAGCAAAATGCGACTGTCTCAGAGCTCTGTCTACTACTTACTGTAGGGAACAGGTTTATTTCCTCCACCATTGGAGAGATAGCCCAAGTTGAAACAGTAGTGGTTATATTGTATTTTAAGTGGTCATTCACATACTCTGGATGAGCCATCCTGACAAATTTATTGCTTAATAAATGTGGGCTTCCCACTGTGCTGGACACTTAGACATTGCAAGCCATGACAGTTAAATGCCATATGCCATAATTTTGTCATCATTAGAATAAACCTAGAATACAGTATGTTGTAATTCACAAATATTTAACACAATACTGTATACTAAAGCAGAACACTGCATATAAACCATGTGCTTTATAAGGCAAAGCAAAAGTTACAAGGGGAAATAAGACAGAGTATGAAACTGTCAGTATTGTCAATGGTTTTGTTACTCCAAACCAATAACATCAGTTACTGGAAACAAAGAAGGTGCAAAACTATTATACATTCTTATGCCTTACTAAGGAACCTAATCATAGAATATGATAATGAAAACCCTGAAGTTGGTAGCGAAATAACAGCTAGCTTTTAAGACAGTACGGACCACTCAATCAATTCTGATTAACTGGAGACAGTACGGACCACTCAGTCGTTTTTGAGTAACAGGCACTCTTAGACTTGAAGCGTAATAGCACTAGGTGCTCATCTCTTCAAACAAAACAGTTTGCACTTCGGTAATATCGTAGTAAACTACCATTCAGAATTGGCAAGCCGTTCAGTTTTTTATTATACCACCTGTTTCAGAATATCATTGGAAAATTACCTTGCAATTTTTTACTGTAAAGAAAAATATAACAACGAAAAATGGCAATATGCAAAAAAAGAGTGCTGAAAACTAAAAATGATTCAGGGCGTTTGCAGTAGTATCGGATGCTATTAAAGACAGGTGAACAGTGCATCGTATAGCTGCTGTAGACACTGCAATTTGCTCCTGTTCAATAAGACTGGATGACTGGCTTTTTTCTTCCCCCCCTCTTCAAGAGGGGCTGAAGCATCTTGGATAACTCCACATACACAAAATAACTAGTTATAACGAATGCTTTTTTGGGTGAAAGTTTTGTTTTCATGTAGAAATGATGCAAGAAAATCTGCAAAGAAATTCATAGTGGCAATACATGTGATAAGAAATGGGCATTTCCCTGATTTTTGCTGGATATTTATTAAGAGATTAGAAAACTTGTTTGTTGTAAAAATGTAACATTTGTAAAAGTATGGAATCATCTGCTTAAAATCATGCATATGATTCTCAAGCCAAGTTCACAAAGTGAATAGGAAGCTACAGGGAAATTGCCTTAAAGGATGTCAGAAGCGGTTTCCCTGAGCTTGTGGTAGCCTTCATCTGCAACTACTCTGCAGCATGTTAACAGAACTCAATGGACATATTAAGGAAATGTCTTCTAAAGTCCTTATTTTTTATTAGGAAAATGCCTTGTAAATTCCTCCTATTTTTTAGAAATGCCTTCTGAATCCCTCATTTTTAATTAGAAAATGCTTTCTTTCTGCATTTTTAATTAGGAAATGCCTTCATTCCTCATTATTATTTAGAAAATGCCTTCTAAATTCCTCATTTTTATCAAGGCAATGCCTCTCAGGATTTAAAGTGAGATATGACATATTTTTGTAGTCAAAACATATTTTAACTCCCCAATCTCAATTTAGAAGATTCCAGAACTTGAATATATTTAGATTAGCATCACAAATGTTCTTGCCTGCTTCAGGAAATAATTGCAAAATTTTCATGTATCCCTGTTCAGTGTAAACATTATCGCATAAATCCAAAAATTCTTGATGGAGTAGGATTTGTTGAGGTTGAATGATGATCAGTGAGGCATGCACTAGCTCTCCCATTTTTAGTTGATGGCATTGTAATACTGCATACTGATTTCCCATTGTGTAGGACACAAATACTGTGTTAAATTTTACTGCAGAAATTCTCAGCTGACACCATAAGAGTACAGTATGCTGTGTTAAGAATAAATATTGTGTGGGCAGTGGGATTTATTCCTTTATTTTTCTTTGACACAAATTCAGGTGAGAAAGTTCCACTTTTCACCATAAAAATCAGAATAAATATTGTTGACAAATTTTTACCCTTCTGCTAACTGATTGAATATTATATAAACTACATTTTAATAGAAAAATAAACAGTGGCACATAGAGCCAACCTTTTCAGTTATCAAAAACAATGCAGTGTACATACAGACTTCAAGTTGTAGCTGCATTACGTCCCCAGAAACTAGTCCAAACTCAAAATGGATGTAATTGGGAATTTTCATATTTGCGTATTTGGTACAAGCAAGTTTTTTGCTTTTATATGTATAATATTATCAGTAATGGTTTTATGTCATGTTTGTATATTGGTGAGTTCTTTTCATTCTCTCCTATCTTGTGCACGTTTTGCCTAAGTTCCCAACTAGTCGAAGTTCTCGTGTATGCCTGTTCCTGTTGATTGTATCTCACTGATCAGTGTCATACCAGTACAGTATGTTTTATATATTGAGGCCTGCTCCTCCGCCATAATAAATCTTCACTGTCAGTTGCTCTTATACATAACAGGCATCAAAAATACCTTACTGCATTTACAGTTTGAAATTCTGTACATCACCTGAGGTACCGTCTGTCGTAATTTTGCATTCACCCATATACCCCACATGGTCACTTTCCAGAATGCAATTTCTTTGCTGCTCTTCCAGTTGCTGTGACCTTTTGTTTTGCTTACACCTATTTTGGAGTTTTCTTTTTTCCATTTGCACTTCGCAGTCTTTCACATGTTTCGAAGACCTATGTCTTGGAATCTGCTTTTAATGGCATTGGTCTCCTTTCCTTCATTTCTTTGTATATTGTGATGTTCAGCAAGGAATCATTGCTGAGCCTTGATTAACACCATTATTTATGGCAAGTTCTGAAATGCCTGCCACTGTCTCCTTTGTTGAGGTTGTTATGATAAAGCACCATCACTTGCTCACAGTTGCACATTGTCTTTTCAACAACATCTGCCTTTCAAATGCCCATCTGATCGCTTGACTTGGTACTCTGCTAAGTGTTTTCTTGAGATCCATGAATATATGATCTGTCTATCTTTTGCTTGTTAAATATCCTGTAGTTATGTCATTATAATGATCATCTCTCGGGGTAAACTTGTCATGAAAAAACTGACTTTCTCATTTTTTTATTCTCAACTTTTCCTTTTTCACTTTCATATGTTTGATCGTGCATCATCTTCCTTTTTCATCAGTACTTCTCTTATACTAGAGCATCACCTTTCTCTTTGTTTATTCTTGCTGTAATATTCTTCTTCTCACACTCCTGGCACCTTTCCCTCACGTTTTAATTTACTGTAGAGTACTCTGGCCAACCCTCCACTGTTTTGAAGAAATCGCATTTTATTCCAGATGGTCCCAAGTCATACATTTTGCTTTCATTTAATCATTTAAGCATTAATTTTTATATTGGACTGGCTAGTAGGTTTATAGTTCTTACGTACTTTAGTGGTATATGTTGTACATTACGATGTGCCCAAGTCTGATAGTTTTCAAGTTGTGATATAAGTCAAAACAAGCTATAAATTTGGATGGAAACAACTTGAGTATTATGTAAGTGAGGATGCGGTTATATCACATTCATAAAGGATGCATAAGATGAACAAAGATCACAAAGAATGCTTGCGATAAATTTTGTTCGCAGGGTGGAGAGAAAATCTCTCTCCATGTCATGCATACTGCAAAACACCATTCCCTTTTGGTTTTCCTCAGTTATACACTGCTAAGTAGAATCCACTCCTGGCCATCACATTCAAAGCACATAAGGTATATTACCTACCCAAGTTTGTCTGATAAAGTCTCTTATTCCAAGTCTGTTGCTGTGAAGCCAGTTTTTGGAAGATTTTATTGCTTATTGTGGGACTATTGGAACAGAGTTTGTTTTGAGGGTGTGATGGGAGGATGCAGCTTTGGAGAGGGAAAAGCATTACTGAAATTCTTTAATTTGCAGTGAGTGAAAATATTGAGCGCTATGTTCAAGATCAGAAAGCAACTGAAAACGTAGAAGAGTGGAAGAGTCAAAGTAGATTGATTTTTATTTCGATTAGCTGTAAGAGTGAAGGATACCACTGTCATACAAGAAGAAACATTCCTAACACAGCTATTACAAGATTTAATCGATTGAGGAGAGACATTCGATGGAATAAAAGACAAGGAAATCTCTAAGAAATATAAAACATTCAAGGACCATAAAGGAAACTGTCGGCAAATACAAAATCAGCAATAGTGTTGGTTGACGACAAACTTATGCCAAAGCTGGGCAATCCTCCTTCCCCTCCAAAAGATCCCGTGTCCTGATGGGATCGTTCCCAAAATCTTATTGCTTGTCGCCAATCAAGAGGCCTAATTTTCTTAGATTTTGCAAAAACTTAGACAACTTCTAATTTAGTCTAGCTGACAAACAGACAGATAAACAACCTGGACTACAAACATACTGTGGGAGGTAGAAAATGGAAGGCTGAAGTCACTTCATGGAAAGCAGTCCAAAGGCAGCAGGGGTAGTGTGTGGTGTAACTTCTGAGAGAGAGAGAGAGAGAGAGAGAGAGAGAGAGAGAGAGAGAGAGAGAGAGAGAGAGAGAGAGCAGAGCCTCTAAGCTCTTGCAGTAGATAATTATCTGAGGTACCTCATTTGCTTGACGTCATCACTATATAGCCAATGTTTTCAAATTCTGGGCCAGTGCCATTGCCTCCGTACTATGAGTTTCATAGACTCGCATTTTCTTGCTAGAGATGCAATGTTTTATTTCTCCTTTTGTTTATTTTTTTATATGAGCTCGAATTTATTTTCATTGCTGATTCCTTTATGGTTACTTGTTACCAATAACATCCAGTCAGGTTTCAGACTTGTTCTTATATATATTAATTTCTACCTCCTAGTTTTTTTTTCTGATAAGGGTATTCAATTCCATAGGAGCTTTCTTGGCTTGTTGACGTGTTCTGTAGAAATGTATAATAATAATAATAATAATAAAAATAATAATAATAATAATAATATTATTATTATTATTATTGACACATGTCAGTCCATTCACTCTTTGTAAATGACCGCAGAGCGCGCTCGTCGAAACGTCAGAGGTATTGAAACTAAGACAATAATAATAATGATACATTTTCAAGTAACACTTTAACTCATACAGGGAGTTTGTCCACTGCTCTCTCATGTAATGTAATGTAACGTAACGTAACGTAATGACACTACCATCGATGTTCTACACCTGCCATGTCTTGGGGCGCTGTATAGAAGGAAGCAGTGATCAGTGATGAATTTTTACAGCCATTTTGCACTTCATGAGCGACGCATCTCGGTGATTTCCGTATTTCCACCACTGTTGCTATTTATAGCAAGACTCGATAGATGCTGAGAGAGAGAGAGAGAGAGAGAGAGAGAGAGAGAGAGAGAGAGAGAGAGAGAGAGAGAGAGGAGAGGGGTTTGGTTGGTTGCACGACGCAGGCATGAGACAAAGGAATTAGTTGCATGAGCGCGTTTTGATATAAATACGTCCCGATCATTTTGTTGATTGTCCGGCATTTCTCGGAAACACCGTCGAATACAGTCGACTTTTGATCGACGAGCAGCCAGTCGACTTGCATTATAACCGATAGGGAAAACGATGCCGAACCCCCTCCTCCCCCGGGTTTAACTTCATTCCACGTGGCCCCAATGGATTATCGAGTTTCTGGATGTTATCGGTGTCCATTCTTACTTCTCCACCTTTCGTTTAATGGGGAAACGTAACTCGCGCACAAAGAAATGAATGAACTGTCATTAAATGCAGAAAGCGATCTCTCACTCTTTTTATCCCCCCCCCTCCCCCCCCGAGACAGTCTCTTTGTTTTTCCGTTTGATATCGGTGGGAGAGAATACAGCGGGATTATTAGGCAGGTCGTGGGCGGTTGGCGGATGGGATGGGAGTGACGGGGGGAATCAACAAGAGGGCGGGGTGTATAGAGAGAGAGAGAGAGAGAGAGAGAGAGGCATCACGGGGAGGCACCCCGGCTGGGTCAGAGGGAGGAGTTCCACGGGCGGTCTCTCTCTCTCCCTAGTTCTTCAGAGACAGTTCAGTCAGTAGTGGTGTGGCTGTGTTGTGGGTTGGAGCTGAGCGAGAGAGAGAGAGAGAGAGACGCAGGTATAGAAAAGGGAGGTGGAGAGAGAGAGAGAGGTAGAGAGGAAGAAAGAGGGAGAGTGAGACGAGCCAGTTAGAGAGAGAGGGAGTGAGAGAGGAACTCGAAGCTTTTTCTCTCTATCTCTCTCTCTGTCGTCGGAGTCCTGACAAAAGGACCTCCTCTGATTTCGTATCACGGATGCAGGATCATGTGTTTTTTTTTTTATTTGTTTATATTTGCCCCATGAGCCGAGGATTTTTGGGGTATTGTGCAATGTGCGCCATGGGTCGTTGCCACCTGAAAGTTAGTTGCACGCCCTTGTGATTGACTGATAGACTGACATCGTCTATTTATTTATTTTTTTTTCCGTGGGAAGTCACCCCCCAAGGATGGGAGTTGCATGGTGCCTTTTGTGTCGTGCCGCGGAAAGAAAGGGTGCAAAGGTTACGACTTCGTCGGGATTCTGGCGCCCTCCTTCGTCAGGTGCGGATGACATTATCGGAGGCGACGATCGGATGTGTCTTTGTGCTTTGAGGAGCAAACCTGCGTTGGGAGGGAGCTCTTGGAACTCCAAACTCCGGTGTTAAAAATAGAACATTTCCCCCTTCGATTGATCTGGATGTGAGAATACAGGACGCTTCAATTTTGAATTTTATTTTTAATGGTTTCAGCTGTAGTTTACCGTGGAAAAAAATAAAACTGTAACATTTTATTGACAGACACATCGTCACTTCATGATTCATTTTAGTGTTTTTCAGACACAAACACACACACACACAGACACATCATCATTATCTTATAATCCATTTCAGTGTTTTTCGAACATACACACACATACACTCAGCTCACACGTAAATGTTTGACACATGCACACGCAAGATCTCATGCACCTTGTTTGTACAGCTGAGATGTGTATTAACCAGATTCTCTTGAATGTTTCTTGTGTGTCGTTCTCGTGTTTGGGCTCCAAGGTAAGAGAGGAAAATAGTAAGTTGAAGTTTATCATGTTTTATTATATTTAAATGTAATTTTGGTACACGTATATGAGACGAGGAGACGGAACCTGGAAATTTGATTGCCGGATATTTTTATGACACGTGCGGGCGCACGCCCACATTTAAACACTTGTGCTTGTGCACGTACACACACACACACACACGCACGTGTGTGTGTGTGTGTGTGTGCATCATATAGATTTTTAAGCGCTGTCTTGTGGTTATAAAAGTTTTGCATTATGTATGTATGTATGTA
>NC_089756.1:35511261-35523761 GCF_040412425.1 Macrobrachium rosenbergii | reverse complement strand
CAATTCTTACAACATTAATGCTGTTTTAATCTTTAAAATTTAGAGTATATTGACCTTTTGGTCAACTTGCAAACTACAGTGTTAATTTTAACTATTGTATTCTATATGAATATTCATTTAAAAGAATATCCCTGTGCATGAATGATAAGGCCTGTTCTTATATTTTGTTCATGCCATTTAAATTTTTGAGAATATCCTTACTTCTTTGGAATTATTCATCACAGTATTTCGTTTCGTTATGATTTCATAATTTTTGCATTTTGATTGTATGTATTCTGGTATGTATATGAAGAGGTAGAGAAAGAGAATTCGGAAATTCAACCGAACGAAACGAGACGATTCATATTAAGCGACAAAAAACGAGCACGAAGTGCTAGCGGCCACAGAACGAAACTAGACGATTTATTTATACAAAGTGACAAAAAGCACGCACGGAGTGCGAGCGACCACAGAACGAAACTAGACGATTTATTTATACAAAGTGACGGGAAACAAGCACGAAACGCGAGCGGCCACAGAACGAAGCTAGACGATTTATTTATACAAAGTGACAAAAAGCACGCTCGGAGCGCGAGCACAAAATTGCACCGAGGAAAAGCCAGGCCAACTTTGATGAATAGTTCGCCCTCTCACCCTTCCTTCGGGTTCGGGCCTTTTCCATTTGTCTTCGGCGAACCATCAGCGGGGGAAGAAGAGCTAACTGAAGAAGACAAATCGACGGCGCTCGGAGGACTCTCGCTTCAGGGCAGACTGAAGGAAGGGGAAGTCCCACGCGCTCGCGTGTGTGTCAAATTGGGGAATGGGGTGGAAATTTGAACATTTGGGGTCAGGTTGGGGATTTGGTTATGGGTGCTAAATTGAAGTTTGCAGGGTAAATTGAGAGACGTTGGGAAATATGTCTGTGTGTGTGTGCGTGTGGAGGAAACTGAGGACAAATTTGGAAATGAAAATAGTTTTGTAAATTGGTAGACGTTGGGGAAATATGTGTGTGTGTGTGTGTGTATAGGAAACGGAGGACTAATATGGAAAAGGAATTAACTTTTTGAAAAAGAATAAGAATAAAGATTCTTGGCTTTGAAAGTTATTGATTGGAAAATGGAAATGATGGTTATCGATGCAAAGTAAGTTGGAGGAGTCAAGTATTATGAACATGAGATTTATAAAAGTCTTGTTTTATCCAGAAACCTTGTTTCATCTGTGACAAAACTGTTGAGTGAGTTTTTTCCTAGTCATTGAATTGAATCGTTGGAACTGCAAAAGTTTAAAACTTCAGTGCAAATGCGTTTTTTTGAGCACGCTCACAGGAGTCTTATTTCATAGTTTGTTTAATGTATTTTCTTTTACTGTCACTCTTCTCCGTAGGGGGAGGGTAGTGCCATCAGTGCATCTCACGGGGAGCACTGTAGGCATTATTTAAGATTCTTTGCAGCGTCCCAACAATTATTTCTTAGTGCAACTGCGAGGTTTTCCTCCTATTACACCTTTCAAACCTGCCCATTCTCAATTTCCTTTACAGCCCTGAATGACCTCATAGGTCCCAGTGCTTGCCCTTCGGCCTAAACTCTATACTGCATTCAATTCTATTACTGTCGCTCTTATATAGTTTATCCTTTCCATTTTAATTTCTTTTCTGTACTGGGCTTGTAGCATTCTACTGTTCCACCTACGAGTACAGCTTGGCGGGTTTGATTAATAATTAAAGTATTAAAGAATACTCAAGGTAGCATGAGTCTTGAAATGGAGAAACAAATCCACAGTTATTTATGGGTACAATGTGTAAAAATAATAAAATCTCTACGGAGAGCGTTCGCGAATCCGTTCGATTCCCCTTTTCAATCGAACGGATTCCCGAAAGCTCTCTTTAGAGATTTACTTTTAAATATACGTACCCATACATAACTGTGGATTTGTTTCTCCAGTTAAAGTATTTTGAGTACCCTAGTGGTGCCGTGTGGAAATCTATCAAAAACCGTGCCTGGGAACAAGTGCGGCAAAACAAATAAATACTTTTTTTGTTTTGCGAGAGTGATGAACAGGCAGGAATCAGATTTCATTCGGTGTTTATTTTCCAATTGTTATGCACAGTGCACAAAATAACTCGGAAGAGTTTCTGCTGTCGGTTTTCATTTTGTTTGTTACCCGTTCTGTACAGGATTGTGTGGGCTTTGTGTCGGCATGTTTTTGCGTTAATCATAGCTTGTTCCAATTCTCACATCCCGTCTGAAGAGCAGTGATGATGATCCTGACCAGATAAAAGTCAAAGTCGTAACTTGGGATGTAAATGGCTTACTAATAATAATAATAATAATAATAATAATAATAATAATAATAATAATAATAATAATAATAATAATAGATTTTATTTCAGCTCAAGGCCTTATACATGGAATTTTCAAACTGGCTGTATTGAATTGACCCCGAATCAAAGAGGCTTTTAAATGTCATGGTGACGAAAGGAGATTTTCGCACCAGTTTCCTCTTTGCGGTTCTGTTGTTCAGAGATTTGGCGAGTTCGACCAAAATAAGGATCCGCTAAATGAAATAAGATAGGGTGTTTTAAATCTTCTTGGAAATTAGGAGGTGTTGTAATTCCTTTTCGGTCATGGTTAGAAGTCTCTCTCTCTCTCTCTCTCTCTCTCTCTCTCTCTCTCTCGATTGATCAGCACAGACCTGTGTCATTATATAATTGCAGAAGATAGCAGATATTCTCTCTCTCTCTCTCTCTTGATTAGTGCAGACCTATATCATCATTATGTAATTGCAGAAGATATCTCTCTCTCTCTCTCTCTCTCTCTCGGTTGATCAGCACAGACCTGTGTCATTATATAATTGCAGAAGATAGCAGATATTCTCTCTCTCTCTCTCTCTCTCTCTCTCTCTCTCTCTCTCTCTCTCTCTCTCGATTGATTAGTGCAGACCTATATCATCATTATGTAATTGCAGAAGATATCTCTCTCTCTCTCTCTCTCTCTCTCTCTCTCTCTCTCTCTCTCTCTCTCTCTCTCTCTGATCAGCACAGACCTGTGTCATTATATAATTGCAGAAGATAGCAGATATTTCTCTCTCTCTCTCTCTCTCTCTCTCTCTCTCTCTCTCTCGATTGATTAGTGCAGACCTATATCATCATTATAATTGCATTAGATGCAGATATTTCCTATTGCAGAAGATCTCTCTCTCTCTCTCTCTCTCTCTCTCTCTCATCAGCTCTGAAGATAAATTAGCGCATACCCCATTTCAGACTACACGGATCAACGAACTTTTAATATATATTTACTTCAAAGCTTTGGTATTCTCATCCAGCCTCTGTTTTTCCTGACTTGAAAATACTCTTCCTTACCCGGATACTTCTGGCACTTTCTACCGGAGTCACCCCGTACCCTGGTTAATTCCCTAAATTTAACCCATTTCTTCTCGTCATTTTACTGTACTTCCGTTCATATTCTCTTTCTCCCATCTTACTTTTCCTCAGCCCTCTCCTAACAATTGATTCATAGTGCAACTGCTTTGAGGTTTTCCTCCTGTTACACCTTTCAAACCTTTTCACTGTCAGTTTGCGTTTCGGCGCTGAATGACCTCATACGTCCCAGCGCTTGGTCTTTGGTCCAAATTTGTACGTCCCAGCGGACTTTTCTGCATTCTTATTTTCAGTGTGGTGGGATAGTGGACGCCATTGCTGATTTCCAATTAAGATATCTGCGGAGACTTCGCTGTCGGTATTTCCTGGCGTCCGGAGCGCATATAGGTATATTTAGGATTCTGGGTAGTCGACTCCCTGTTAATTGCTGGAATCAGTCTGCGTTGTTGCCGAGTCTCTCTCTCTCTCTCTCTCTCTCTCTCTCTCTCTCTCTCTCTCTCTCTCTCCTTTCGTTCTTTTAATGCGATTGAAAACTGTTGATGAGTAGAAGAGCTAATTTTTGTGTTCTTCTCTCTCTCTCTCTCTCTCTCTCTCTCTCTCTCTCTCTCTCTCTCTTTTAATGCGATTGAAAACTGTTGATGAATAGAAGAGCTAGTTTTTGTGTCGAACCCTCCTCTCTCTCTCTCTCTCTCTCTCTCTCTCTCTCTCTCTCTCTCTCTCTCTCTCTCTCTCTCTCTCTCCTCTTTCTTTTAATGCGATTGAAAACTGTTGATGAATAGAAGAGCTAGTTTTTCTCGAACCCTCTCTCTCTCTCTCTCTCTCTCTCTCTCTCTCTTCTCTCTCTCTCTCTCTCTCTCTTCTCTTTTCTTTTAATGCGATTGAAAACTGTTGATGAAGAGAAGAGCTAATTTTTGTGTCGAACCCTCTCTCTCTCTCTCTCTCTCTCTCTCTCTCTCTCTCTCTCTCTCTCTCTCTCTCTCTCTCTCTCTCTCTGTGGTATTTGCAATTCCTTCTAAGCTCTCCATTTCAAGTTTTCATTAATTCTTCCCATAAAAATTCTCACTCGCTCTTATATGCATAATGTTATTACCTCTCTCTCTCTCTCTCTCTCTCTCTCTCTCTCTCTCTCTCTCTCTCTCTCTCTGTGTGTGTGTGTGTGTGTGTGTGTGTGTGTGGTATTTGCAATTCCTTCTAAGCTTTCCACTTCAAGTTTTCATTAATCCTACCCTTGAAAATTCTCATTCGCTCCGATATGCATAATGTTAGTATCTCTCTTTCTCTCTCTCTTTCCATCTATCTCTCCCTCTCTTTCTGTGGGTTGACTGCGTGTGTGTGTATGCATTGTTTTAAGGACAAATCCATAAACACACGCGCGTGCAGCAAGGTGCTCGCCGGAGAACATTATCATCGTCAACTCTCTAACTGCATCATAATGCAATCTGAGTGATGGAGATTGAGTTGAAGGTATTTTAGGGGGTTGGAGGGGGGGGGGAGAGGAAAATGAAGGTGAGGTTAGAGGGGGAAACGGAGATGATGATTAGGGGAAAACGAAAAGGAGGAAATGAAGGCGAGAGAGAAGGGAAATGATAAAGAAATGAGAGGAAGAGATCGAGTCTTGGTTAAGTTACGTCATCAGGAGATAATAGGGAATCAAAGATAGGAAGTAAGGAAGAAGGAATAGAACAGGAAGAAGACTGATGGAATAAGGGAGAGAGAGAGAGAGAGAGAGAGAGAGAGAGAGAGAGAGAGAGAGAGAGAGAGAGAGAGGGTAGAAGGAAGCACGGAGGAAGAGATCGAGTCATGGTTAAGTTACGTCATCAGGAGATAATGGATAATCGAAGATAGGAAGTAAGGAAGAAGGAATAGAACAGGAAGAAGACAGATGAAACAAGGAAGAGGGATGGTAGAAGGAAGCATGGAGGAATTACAAGGAGTTACAAGGATTAGGATGTCTCAAGACTTATTAGTCCATCCGAGGAGACATCATGTGCTCACTTATCTGCAGGAGCAGGTTTTACTCTTCATTCACAGTCTTCTTCTAATGATTTTGTCTAGATTCTTTTAAACTCCTCCACGCTGTTGCTGTTTACAACTTCTGGTGGCAGTTTATTCCACGCGTCTCATATCTTGTATGTGAAGAATTTCCCACAATGAGATGTTTTGTATCTCTTCAGTTCTAGTGTCCATCCATTATTTCTTGTCTGGTTTTCGTTTAAAGCGAAGAGTATACTGTCTACTTTTGCTATGCCTTTCATGGTGAGTTACATCATCAGGGGATGATGAGGAATCGGAGATAGGAAGCAAGGAATAAGGAATAGAATAGGAAGGCAGATGCAATACGGAAGAGGGGGACGGATAAAAGGAAGTATGAAGACAAAAAGAGCCGAGAAACGTAGATGGAAGGTGATAAAGTGAGAGGGAAGGTAGAGGGGGGGAAATGAGATAAGGCTCCTTTATGGCACAGGAGCTGCGAAGGGAAAAGGGATTAGTAGTAGTAGTTAAGGGGGGGAGGGGTTGGAAAGCCTCCTCTTGGGTCTTGCTGTTACTTCTGCTGCTGTGTCTTGCTGCCGCTGCTGTGTCTGTTGCTGCCATGCTTTCCGCTTTAACTCTTAACTTTGTTACAACGCCTACTCACTCCGCTGCTACCCTCCTCCCCCCCCCCTCTCTCTCTCTCTCTGATGTTCATTCTGTAATTTCGCTTCCTCTTCTTCATTACGTCTGTTAGTCTTGCGCTCTCATATGCATATTGTTAATGATCGCTCTCGAAATCGTTAACAGAATCTCTCTCTCTCTCTCTCTCTCTCTCTCTGATATTCATCCAGTAATTTCTATTCCTGTTCATTTCGTTTATTACACTTTCGCTCTCATATGCATATTGCTAATGATCTCGCGAGAGAGCATTATCAGAACGTCTCTCTCTCTCTCTCTCTCTCTCTCTCTCTCTCTCTCTCTCTCTCTCTCTCTCTCTTCCGATGACGTGAATGTGAAACGTATGAAAAGATTTCTATCGATTTCTGTAAGTACTCTCTTGGTTTGGTTCGTTTTGACTCCAAAGCCTTGGTGGCTTCGTTGTTGCATCTTTGTCTCTTCCCCCCTTTTTGGTACTAAGGAGAGGGAGAGAGAGACATGGAAAGGGCGTTGTCCTACCCCCCCCCACCCCCGCCCAAGTGCAGTTTATTTATAGGCCTAGGCAATAAGTGGAAGCTGAGACTCACACACACACGAGTTGATTGCTGAGGTCAATCTTTTATTTATATCATTAATTTCTCTCTCTCTCTCTCTCTCTCTCTCTCTCTCTCTCTCTCTCTCTCTCTCTCTCTCTTCTCTCTTATATATATATATATATATATATATATATATATATATATATATATATATATATATATATATATATGTGTATATAGTATATATATATATATATATATATAATATAAACAGTATATGTCTACACATACATATACATATAATATATATATATATATATATATATATATATATATATATATATATATATATATATGCTTATAGAATATACATACAAATATATATACATATATATATTTATGAAATTTTTTCCATATATCTATCTCTGTAGTATAAATATATGTAAGTATACATGTATAATACATAGCATTATTGATAAGGTAACTATTAATACACAGTATGAAATATAATAATAACCACCAGGAATACACTGAATGAAATTCAGTGGAAGGAGAAATTGAAGGCACAGGTCAAGTTTAATGACGGGCCTTCGAGTATTGGAATCAAGGATTTTGCAGAATGAATACTTTTGATTCAGTATTCTAGTTTGGAGTGGACTGAGGTCAGTAATTATGCATACCCCCAGAACATACCTCTCTCTCTCTCTCTCTCTCTCTCTCTCTCTCTCTCTCTCTCTCTCTCTCTCTCTGTGATGTTCATTCACTAATTTCTTTCTCTTGTCCATTTCTCTAGCACTTTTGTCAGTAGGTCTCTGAAGATGACTCTCTCTCTCTCCCTCTCTCTCTCTCTCTCTCTCTCTCTCTCTCTCTCTCTCTCTCTCTCACTGTGATGTTCATTCACTAATTTCTTTCTCTTGTCCATTTCTCTAGCGCATTTTGTCAGTAGGTCTCTCGAGACCATTTTGAAGATGATTCTCTCTCTCTCTCTCTCTCTCTCTCTCTCTCTCTCTCTCTCTCTCTCTCTCTCTGCTCTGATCGTTTTAAGAAAGCCCTGGATATCGACAAGAGTTTGTTTAGCTTTATAAACCGGTTTGGAAATGGAAGGTTATTTATTTTATATATATTTATCTATCTGTGTATTTATTTATTTACTTATATTTATTTATTTATTTATATTTATTTATTTGCAAGATGGCCGTCCGTAATTCAGCCATGAAGAAGTGAATAGGACAATTACTGAAGTTTTGGCTTCCTAGTGGGTATGTGCGTGTTTGTGTGTTTGTGTATGTGTATGTGTGTGCACGAGAGTAAGTGATGGACAGACATAGAGACAAACAGACTCTGTCAATTGTTCTTGTGTGAGGTTTGAGAGGGTTATATAACAGTTGCCTAATTCGACGGTGTATGATCAGTGATCTTTGTATGTTTGTCTATCTGCATCTATTCTTTGTTCTCGTCTCTTTGTTATCTTTTTTATTAGAGTTTGTAATTTTTATTTTTATTTATCGTGTCGTCTTGATATATCTAATCTTGCTTTTAGTTTTCTGTAAAAGAAAACTATCGCGCTGGCTTTGTCTGTCCGTCCGCACTTTAATCTGTCTGCACTTTTTTCTGTCCGCCTCAGATCTTAAAAGCTACTGAGGCTAGAGGGCTGCAAATTGGTATGTTTATCATCAACCCCCCAATCATCAAACATACCAAATTGCAACCCTCTAGCCTCAGTCGTTTTAATTTATTCAAGGTTAAAGTTAGCCATAATCGTGCTTCTGGCAACGATATAAGATAGGCCACCACCGGGCCGTTGTTAAGGTTTATGGGCGCGGCTCATACAGCATTATACCGAGACCACCGAAAGGTAGATCTATTTTCGGTGGCCTTGATTATACGCCCTACAGAAAACTCGATTGCGCCGAAGAAACTTTGGCGCAATTTTTACCTGTCAATTGTTGTTTGTAATTTGTTTTATTAATCGTGTAGTCTTGATATATCTGGCCTTGCTTTTTAATATTAATAATGGTGTTGTTGGTGGTGTTATTGTAATTGTCAGATAATCAAGGGTGTTGTTGCCTATATTTCAGTATTCCTCGTTTATCTTCCCCTGTCTTTTGACTTATTATTATTATTATTATTATTATATTATTATTATTATTATTATTAACATTATTATTATTATTATAGAAAAGAACCATTAGCTTGCTATTGAATCTTCCTGAGAATAAAACCGTGCGTGGCAAAGATAAAGTAAGGTTAATGCAGTTTTTGAAAAATTAATTAACAACCGATTATTAATCGTGAAACGGCGTCACAATAACATTGGTCATTAACTCTACGTAAAATAGGTGACAATCCTTCAATCGAGCCCCGTCAATAAAAAAAAATAAAATTAATCTGGGAAAAAGGAGGTGGGGACTTCCACAATCAGGAAACCTTAAGTCTTGATACTGGGATGACTGCGTTCACTCATAGCGTCAGACGCGTCTCGGATTCCTGACGCAAAAAAAAAAAAAAAAAAAAAAAAAGTTGAACCAGGAACTTTTCGTAAGATAGGATAGTGGTTCAAGGCTCAAGTCACTTGTTCAAGTGGGGGTTTTGTTGGGGGGGGGGCGACATGAGTACTGTTGGCAGACCTAATTGCAAAGGGTAGTGGCTCTTGCCCGCATTGCAACATTATCGAGAGAGAGAGAGAGAGAGAGAGAGAGAGAGAGAGAGAGAGAGAGAGAGCAGTAGTCAGGTTGTCTTCCGTGTATGTTTTGGAGAGAGAGAGAGAGAGAGCAGTTGTCACGTTGTCTTAGATGTATTTTTTGGTGAGAAAGAGAGAGAGAGAGAGAGAGAGAGAGAGAGAGAGAGAGAGAGAGAGAGAGATTAGTTGTCAGGCTGTCTTAAATGTATGGTTTGGAGAGAGAGAGAGAGAGAGAGAGAGAGAGAGAGAGAGAGAGAGAGAGAGAGAGCAGTTGTCAGTGTCAGGTTGTCTTAAATGTATGTTTTGGAGAGAGAGAGAGAGAGAGAGAGAGGTTGAGAGAGACGAGAGAGAGATGAGAGAGAGTCAGTTAGTAGGTTGTCTTAAATGTATATTTTGATGAGACAGAGTCAGTTACTAGGTTGTCGTAAATGTATGTTTTGGTGAGAGAGAGAGAGAGAGAGATATCAGTAGTCAGCTGTCTCAAGTGTATGTTTTAGAGAGAGAGAGAGAGTTCAGTTATCAGGTTATCCAAGGGTATGTCAAAGGAGTTTTTGTAGCCTTGCTTACAGTACCTTATTAATGAATGAATCTGTCGATTGATCCAGTTAGAGATGTCAACATCTTAGTGCCCTACATATTACTGTGATCTCAAGCGCCATCAGAGACCAATTAAGGATGCCATCTGTCATCGGCTTGATTGAAGACAGATTGAATCGACGAATCACGTCTGCTCTAAAAGGCACTGATGACGGGCGAATCCTGTGGCACCCTCTGTTGAGATCTTCATTGGCACTTGAGTCCTTTCTAACAACAGCCAGCTCCAAAGGCCAGTTATACCTTAGCCTGGTTGGTAGGTATTTTATTACTCGGCTGACGAGGTTGAGGGTGGCTATAGTTTTTTCCTTTCATTTGCCTGTCAGAGTGTGTGGGACGCTTACCCTGTCATCGCAACTCTTCATGCGCTGTTGAAGGGATTCCAATCAAACTTGAATCAAAGGTCGAATATCATGTGTTGATTTGCATGAATGGGGATAGTATGTCTCTCTGTCAGCTCGTCAGTGTGTCGGTGTCTGTCCCACTAACCTCTGTGTCTGCCCATTTACCTTGTCCTCACAGCTTGTATCACGTGGTGGAAGGAATTTCAGTCTAACCTGGGACAAAGGTTGACGTTCTTGCGCAGATGTATGAAAGGACATCGTCCATTTGTCTGTTAGTCTTGTCAGTATGTCTGTCACTTTTGCCATGTCATTGAGGCTCTCTTCTACACGGTTGAAGAGGTTTTAGGCAAACTTTGTACAAAGACAGACTATTAGACTTAGTCGTTCATGAAGGGATATAGACCTCTCTGGCTGCCAGGCCATCAATGAGTTTGTCTCACCTTGTGATGAAGGGAGAGTGTTCACCTGTCTTATCCGTCTCTCTGTCTGTCAGTCTGATAAGTTGGTTTGTCAGGCGTACTTCATTACATCTCTTTGGTTTAAGGATCTCTATCAAACTGTCATTTATTCTGTTCGGCAGTGTGTCTGTCATCTTGTCTTGCAATTCGTACATGGATGACGGAATCTCTGTCAAATTTGGTACAAAGTTAGACAGTTGTGCATAGATGTTTTTCAGGCTAGATTTTAGGATGGCCCTTCCGTCTGTCTGTCCATCGCTCTGTCATGCGCAACTTGTCACTTGGTTGAAGGGTAGATTATCTGTCTGTTTGTCTGTCAATTTATCTGTCTGTTTGAAAAACTTACCATGTCATCACAACTTGTCCTATAGATTTGAGGGGATTTCAGTCAAACTTGGTACAAAAATAAATCAGTGGTCAGTATTTTTGATACTGGCAATGTTTTTACTATATGCCTTGCTAGTTTTCTGTAAAAGAAAACTGTGCCTACTTTGTCTGTCCGTCCGCCCTCAGATCTTAAAAACTACCGAGCTAGAGGGCTGCAAATTGATATGTTGATCATCCACCGTCCAGTCATCAAACATACCAAATTGCAGTCCTCTAGCCTAAGTAGTTTTTATTTGATTTAAGGTTAAAGTTAGCTATAATCGTGCATCTGGCAACGGTATAGGACAGGCCACCACCTGGGCCTCGGCTCAGACAGCATTATACCGAGACCACCGAAAAATAGATCTATTTTCGATGGCCTTGATTATACACTGTACTGAAAACTCGATTGCGCCAAAGAAACTTTTGCGCATTTTTTTTTTGTTTTGTCAAGATTTGGCCCAAAGGTGAAATTATGGTTCCAAATTCCGTAGATTCTGTTTACAATTTGACCTTCATATTCTTCAACCACATTCCACTAAAACAGCCCTTTCAGATTCATCAGGGTTAGTGATTTTGTGTGACCTTCATCATGACCATGACCTTGACACTAAAGATTGTTGACATGAGAGGGGACAGTTGTTTCACAAATAAATCTTGCAAGGAGAAAATCGTCTTATTTACCTTAGCAAGAGCCATTACCTTGTCTTCAACGTTTCATCAATTATATATTGAATTCATCAATTGGAATTGTATATTGCATTCATCAATTGGAATTGTATATTGTATTCATCAATTGGAATTGCATATTGTATTCATTAATTGGAATTGCATATTGTATTCATCAATTTGAATTGTATATTGTATACATCAACTGGAATGTTTTAGAAGTGGGTCGATGATAAATTAAGGCATTCATTTAAGACATATACAAAAACCAAGGGATTTTTAAAGTCCTTTTCTTGCCCAGGCTCGAAAACAACACGAAAAAGAAATTGTTGGAATTCAGCTGCGAAGGAAGATTTGGTCCAGTTTCTTTAAGATAGCCTGTTGCTCTGTCGTTTCTTGATTGGGAAGCATAGTTTCTTTAAATATCTTAATATTTGTGTTTTTGAAACAGAATTGTTGACGCTTTCTTGGGAGATACATCATTATTATCCTTCATTTTATTCTGTACGTCTCACTTCCCTTTGTTCACGTCTCGTTGGGCACATCAAATATCCCCTCAGTCAGCTCACAAATATCCTCTCCTTCCCTTCCTCCTCCGCCTCCTCCTCCTCCTCCTCCTCCTCCTGTTGTCATTCCTCTTCCTCTCCCTCGTCCCTTCCTTCCTTCCTCCCTCCTTCCTTCCGTCCTCCTCCTCCCCCTCCTCCTCCTCTTGTTGTCATTGCTCCTCCTCTCCCTTCCTCCTCCTTCCTTCCTTCCTTCCTTCCTTCCTTCCTCCCTCCTCCCTCCCCTCCCTCCTCCTCCCCTCCTTCCCCTCCTCCTGCCTCCTCCTCCTCCTCCTGCTGCTCCTCCTCTTGTCATTGCTCCTCCTCT
>NC_089756.1:35491261-35503761 GCF_040412425.1 Macrobrachium rosenbergii | reverse complement strand
AGCCCGAGGGTGATGATGTTGTTTGTTGAGTCTGAGCCGTGAGGTCAAAGAAAAACAAACCGGTGATAAATGAAAACATAACCAGCGACCTCCCAGTAGCAGGACCCCGTTGAATCTGATTGGTGATGCTGCTTAAGGCAGTGGCGTCTCGTGTTGACTCCAGAACCTGCAGGAGATGAAGAGCAGGTGGATTACTCAGTACGCCCACGACCATGGCGGGTGATGGACTTGTTGGTAGGGGGGAGGGGTAGGGGCCAGTTCTCAAGAGATTACCATCAGGAATGAAATTGTTGTGTTTGTACGGTTGCTATCGTCTTACGTTGTTTAGGACCGTAGAGGCTTCTTAACCACGTAGGGTGGGTAGCGCCGTCAGCGCACCTCATGCGGTACACTGTAGGCATTACTTAAGGTTGTTTGCAGCGTGCCTTCGGCCCTTTGCTGCAACGCCTTTAGTTCCTTTTACTCTACCTCCTTCCATATTCTTTCTTCCGTCTTGCTTTCCACCCTCTCCTAACAGTTAATTCGTAGTGTAATTGCGACTTTTCCTCCTGTTACACCTTTCCAACTTTTAATGTCAGTTTCCGTTTCAGCGCTGAATGAACTTACTGGTCCCAGCGGTTGGCCGTTAGCCTAAATTATGTATTCTATATTCATTACATTTCAAAGGGTGTAATTTCAGCCGTGGTTAAAAAAGATGTCTTGGGTAATATTTTGGAATTTGGTGTTCCTTTGTCGTCGAGTCACTTCCGGTGTCCGTCCAAATGAGACATTCCCGGCCGAAACCCCTCGAGGGATTCACGCTAATTGCTTCCGTGTTCAGCTGATTCTCCTTTCTGTTATTGAGCAACTACACGACGAACCTGCCTCTTGCTGTACCGAGTGAGTCGTGTGTCCTTCGTTTGACAATTATTCACAGCGAGTTTCATGGCGCGCGCGCTACGCTGCGCTGGAACCCGGCGCTGCCCGTCACATGTCATCTACTTTCTCGATCCCCTACCTAACCACCCCGCCCCCACCGTGGGCGGATAAACAGGTTTGTTGGAGGAGGGTGGATGTGTCATGCTCCCCTACCTTCCCAATCCCTTACCTACCCTGCCCCCGGCCGGGGTGTACAAACAGGTTTGCAGGAGGAGGGTGGATCTGTCATGCTTTCCCAAACCTTCCCGATCCCCTACCTTCCCTGCCCCCACCCGGGGGCGGATAAACAAGAAAGGCCCACTCGGATTTTTTTTTATTCACAATTATCGCTGAATAAAATTTCTTAAAATGTCACTTTTTCTGAAGAAAACGCCTCTTTTTCTTAAGAAAATGTCACTTTTTCTGAAGAAAATATCAGTTTTCTTAAGAAAAGGTCACCTTTCTTAATAAAATGCCTCTTTCTTGACAAAAAGCTTCTGTTACTAGAGAAAATGCCTCTTTTTCTTAAGAAAACGCCTCTTTTTCTTGGGAAAATGCCTCTTTTTATCAAGAAAATGTCTCGCACTGCTGTTCTTGTGGTGAAGTAACAAATCTTGGAAAATTATAACCAGTTGCAGCACGGGCAAGTATTATCACGAGAAAGGAGGACAATGTCATGTATATACGTCCATGTTATTCTGTGCAAACACGAAGCACCAAATGTGTATTCCCGGAAGGACGGGTGCACTGATTACCAGAGCAGGGAATTGTCTCTCCCCCCCCCCTCCTCCCTCCAATTGATCATTTTTCTCTATTTCCAGAATTTTCTTAATTTTAAGTTGTGAGTTTGTAAAAACCTGTTCTTTATCGTTCTTTGGATCCGTCTTCCTCTTTTGTTGCCCTCCTTTATTCTTCACCTTTTTAAGCCCATTCTTTCCGCCACAGCCTGAAAGTGTATAACCCGTGTTATATATTTTGGTATGGGTAAACTGTTAATTTAATTTTTTTTTATTTAAGAAAAGTTCGAAGCTGGAGTGCTAAGCACTGTAATTGACGTAGATCGCACAACTTTTATTTATAGTGCTGTTGGATTCCACTGACAACGGGAGGTTCGTTGAACTCTCCCCACTTAACGTATAGTGTGACAAAGGTAATTTAATGTAACATAGAGCATTGATTCAGTTCCTTTAATTGAATGAGAGACAATTATATATGTCCAGCATACTGTACTGGATTGAATGAGACACAATATATATGTATATACAGTATATGTATGTATGTATATATATATATATATATATATATATATATATATATATATATATATATATATATATATATATATATATATATATATATATATATATATATATATATATATATATATATATATATATATATATACCAGTTGTTGTCCGTCATTTCTGGATTGACTGGACTTAACAAATAACTTGCAATATATACTGCATATATTCCTTACTAGAATAATTCTTGCTGCCCCTGAAAATCTTCAAGATGGCAGGTTAATCCGCACAGATTACAATCTAACTTTCGTTTACTTTGCGTCGGGGCTCATGATGTGTGGAGCATAGGATTCATAGATAATCATTTCGACATTACCTGATATATTGCTGCGTAGTTAGATCAGTCTTGTTCTCTTTAGATAGTTTTTTAGTTTTTGTAAATGAAAACTAATATGCCGCACTTTTCCTGTCCGCCCTCTGATCTTAAAAAGTACTGAGGCTAGAGGGCTGCAAATTGGTGTGTTGATCATCCACCCTCCATTCATCAATCATACCAAATTGCAGCCCTCTGGCCTCAGTAGTTTTTATTTTATTTAAGGCTAAACTTGTCCATAACCGAGCCTTTGCCAACGATATAGGACAGGCCACCACCGGGCCGTGGTTAAAGTTTCATGGGTCGCGGCTCATACAGCATTATAACGAGACCACCAAAAGATGGAGCTATTTTCGGTGGCCTTGATTATACGCTATACAAAAAACTCGATTGCGCCGAAGACACTTCGGCGCATTTTTTACTTACTTATTTTAGCTTCTTTCGTTTAGGTTAAAAGTTCTCCAAATCATTGTCAGGTATTTCATAAATGTTTTTTTCATGTAAGTTTAAGTTAACTGTATATGCTTGTAGTATTCGCGTGCAGTTCATAATTTTGAGGCGCTGGTTAAAGCTGGAACCAGTTTTAACGCTAATAACTCTCTCGCATTCTCTCTCTTTTTCTCTCTCTCTCTCTCTCTTTATGAAATATTAAGAAAGATTATTGGTTGTAAACTCTCTCTCTCTCTCTCTCTCTCTCTCTCTCTCTCTCTCTCTCTCTCTCTCTCTCTCTCTCTCTCTCAAGTGTTAAGATCTCTAAAATTTTAAGAAAGATTATTGTTGTAAAGTCTCTCTCTCTCTCTCTCTCTCTCTCTCTCTCTCTCTCTCTCTCTCTCTCTCTCTCTCTCTCTCTCTCTCTCTGAAATGTTAAGATCTCTGAAATTTTAAGAAAGATTATTGGTTGTAAAGTCTCTCTCTCTCTCTCTCTCTCTCTCTCTCTCTCTCTCTCTCTCTCTCTCTCTCTCTCTGTGAAAGCATTAATCTTTCATCTCCCGGAAAGCAACTGTTTTCCGCCCAGTCAGCTGCCCTTCACAGAATGTTTGCGAGCCCGCTGCTTCTGCTGCTGCTGTTGGTGCTGCATAGCAACAGCAGCCAAGAGTAACAGCTGGAATAGTGGCCTCTTTTTCGCTGTTGCTTTCTTTCGAAAGCTGTTATTGGACAGCAGCGATGCTGTTGTATAGTTTATCAACAACTACGCTGTTAATTTGGGGTTGGGCGTGTTTACCAAAAGGGTTTGGCTGTTGCCTTTAATGTCCTTGCCCCCCCACCTCCCTTTATTGGGGGGGGGAGAGGGGTGGCTAATGGGGGAGTGGTCACAGGACCTATTAAAGCTGCGGGAATCGATAAAGGTCATTTCGATATGACCTGATGGATTAAATTGAAATCGTGTACATTTATTTACACTAACAACGCGAGCTAGATTTGAAGTTTTCATTTTCCCATTTTGTTAAAACATTTGTCATCAAATCTCCGCTGAATGTTTTGCCAATAACTCTGAACTTTTCGTTATTTATTTTTATTTATTCATTTTTTATGTCTTTTCAATTCCGCCATTCTTCCCCCTTTCTGCTTTATTTTCACCGCAATTGTTTTGTATAGATTTCAGAACTACGAAAGGATAGATTCTATTCCACGCTGCAACAGAGGAGGAGAGCTTAGAACGTTGACTCTCTCTCTCTCTCTCTCTCTCTCTCTCTCTCTCTCTCTCTCTCTCTCTCTCTCTCTCTCTCTCTCTCGTTGCTTAGCAACGGTATGTTATGCCCAAGAGAGAGAGAGAGAGAAATTCTGCGATGTTCTGTAACCTATTATCGACTGGACTGATAAGAGCGGATAGCGAGGTCTTTGATGTGGTTTCGTAGCAAATGAAATTAATGATAAATGAGACATTTCCTCAGTACCGTGGTGTTTGATGACGTAATCTGTTGAATCGCCTGTGACGTGTGGATTCAGTGTAGACAAGTAATGAAATATGTTAAGATGCTCTCTGTGGAAGCTTGAATTTCAAGTCGTTGGTCCCTTTGATGGACTTGTTCTATATGAATAGGGTTCGTCCTCTGAATAATAATAATAATAATAATAATGATAATAATAATAATAATAATAATAATAATAATAATAGTAATCTAGTTTTTAAATCCATATTTCAAGTCCGTGGTCCCTTTGGTGGGGTTGTTCCATAAGCATAGAGTTCGTCTTCTGAATAATAATAATAATAATAATAATAATAATAATAATAATAATAATAATAATAATAATCTACTGCAGTTTTTAAATCCATATTTCAAGTCAGTGGTCCCTTTGGTAATATATGAATAGGGTTCATCTTCTGAATAATAATAATAATAATAATAATAATAATAATAATAATAATCTAGTTTTTAAATCCATATTTCTGTTCAGTCTACGCCTTAAGCTCCCTTTTTTTCCATTGCTATCCTAAATGCAAGTGAAATCTTTGATGCCCAGTGTAAATTTCTGTTTTTTTCTTTTTACTGGGAGACTGTAGTTGTATATTAAGGAGGTGGTCAGTGTGAGTTGTAAAAATCTAAGTAAATTCTCATGTTCTTATTCTGGTCATCGAAGTGGGATTGAGGTTGTGTGTTCATCAGTGTATGTGTGTGTGTGTGTTTGTTTGTGTTTGTTGCGTATTGCAGGATTTGTTGCCAAGGAAACCATCTCGGCTCAGGGCTCCTCTCTTCCAAGGTTTATCAGTTATGAGAATGTCAATTAATGAGTTGCTTTATGTTGATTGGTTAAATTAACATTAACCTGGCTTTATGCAAGATTGGAGTCTTGTCCAATGGCAAGTTGTGTAAGGCGTTAAGTGGAATCAGAAGCCTGGTGTGACCACCCGAACTCGGACTTATTAATTATCAAACAACGTCTGAAGTTATGATTGGTTTAAAGGCTTCTTGACTGGCATTACTACCCTAGTACGAATCTCTTTGCATTATTATACATTTTTATTAAATTATTAATTTATTTTTTTCTTTTCTTAATAGGTCAGATCCCTTCTTTCCGTATTCCCCTTTACCTCTTATTTCATCCAAATGAACACCATATTCTTTGGAAGCTTGAATTTCAGGTCAGTGGTCCCTGTGGTGGACTTGTTCCATATGAATAGGGTTCATCTTCTGATATATAATAATAATAATAATAATAATAATAAGAAAAGTAATAATAACAATAACCCCAATAATAAAAATGATAAAATAATAATAAAAATAATAATTGTAAATGTCCTCTGCGTTTTTGAAAATGTTTATTTGTCACTCCTAATTGGAAGGCAGACTGATTCAACCTCAGAACCCATTCAGGACTATAAAAACCACCAATTTTTGCCAAAGTTTAGGATGACTGATAGGAAAAAAAAATTCTATATGTTTAAATGTCCTCTTAAAGGCGTTTTTGTCTTACCTTTTATTTGTCAGTTCTGCCATTGTTAGGAAACCATTTTGATTGATTTCTGTGAATATTTTACGGGTTCAAATGTTGGTTGATAGTTCATTCAGCAAGAAGTGTTCATCTTAGACGTAATAACTCAAATAATCAATTTTTGCGACGGTCTTGAAGTAATTATTTATTCAGTCTCCAGCGTTGGTTTCCATGGAAGGATGGTTGATTGGCTAGAGAATTCTCATGTATTCTTTATTTCTGTCGTCATTTTAATCATGTGTCCTATTAAAGGCCGGTTTCTCAAGGTCGTATGCGCTTTCTGAATAGTAATATGTAATGTTTTGCTTTAGTTGACACATTAGTGAACCATTTTAAATTGGATCAATTCTGTGTCCAGAATATTTTTCTCACTTGGCCTTCTTAAATGTCGCCATCAAAATTAAGACCAAACAAAACATTTCACAAATCTTCTCTTATCATTTTCGAGTTGGGAAAATTTACCAAATGAGGCCAGGAAGAAGTGTTCATCTTATGAATAATAATAATAATAAAACTAAACTGTTTCAGCATTAATAATATTTCATAATAATAACTTCTGTTTTCTAATAATAATAATAATAATAATAATAATACATCTTGAAGTGAGAAATACATTCAGTTAATTCTCCAGCGTTGGTTTCCATGGAAGGAATATTGTTTGGAATAAAAATTTAGGATATTTTGGATGAGAAAGTGAGCTGCCAACCCTCCCAAAAAAACTCACCAGGCATTACTCACTTCCGAGCCCAGCTCATGGCTTGTTAGATCTCACTGGCAACACGACCTTTCTTTCCCTGTGAGGTGGGCAGCCAGTGCCTGGTTCCCCCTGGTCCCAGCCTAGGTGGAGAAGTGTCTGTGTTTGATTTTTAGGACATTGTGCGACAGTTTAATGACATGTCGCGTGCCTCTGCTTCATGAGCGACATTTCCCATAGAGGGGTAGTGCCGCCAGTGCACCTCATGCCGTGCGCTGTAGGCATTACTTCTGCAGCGTCCTTTTGGCACCTAGCTGCAACCCCTTTCATTCCTTTTACTGTACCTCCGTTCATATTCTCTTTCCACCCTCTCCTAAGAATTTTTTAACAGTACAACTGAGAGGTTGTCCTCCTGGCACACCTTTCAAACCTTTTTACTCTCAATTTTCCCTCTCAGAGCTGAATGACCTCATAGGTCCCAGCGCTTGGCCTTTGGCCTAAATCCTATATTCTGTTCTATGAACGACCATTAAATTGTGGCTGTTTGCATTATCTGTCATGCAGTTAATGCTCAGTTTTTGTGGATGGCATGCACGTTGCTTTTGCTTGCAGCAGAAGGAATATAACTTTGGAAGTTGCGGAGATTCGGGTAGAAACTTTCTAAACCTGTCTTATGTAAAATTACTTATTTCAATTACCATTTTATTCTGAGCTACAATTCAGTGTTGCGTATTTTTATTTATTACTGAAATCTGGCAAAGTTTCATGCGAACCAAATAAGGTTTATTATTGCAGAGTAAGCATTGTTTTTTTGAGAGAGAGAGAGAGAGAGAGAGAGAGAGAGAGAGAGAGAGAGAGAGAGAGAGAGAGAGAGAGGTTTTATTTTCACGCGATTCTGTTGCGTCGATCTATTATTCTATAATCATGTGTGAAAATAATGAAAATCGAATATTGAAAATGATAATGAATAGTGAAACAGATAATGAATATTGAAAAAGATAGTGAATAATGAAAAAGGTAATGATTAGTACCTCGTTTTAGTAAATTATGTTCGAAGCAGATATTTTCATTTCAGACGTAGTACAGTACTGACGCTCTCTCTCTCTCTCTCTCTCTCTCTCTCTCTCTCTCTCTTATTTTTTGGTATTTGCAATTCTTTCTAAGCTTTGCATATAATTTTTTTTTATTAATCCTTCCTAAAACTCAAAACTCTCTCTCTCTCTCTCTCTCTCTCTCTCTCTCTCTCTCTCTCTGGTATTTGCAGTTCTTTCTAAGCTTTACGTATAAATTTTTCTATTAATCCTTCCCATGAAAATCTCTCTGTCTGGTATTTGCAGTTCTTTCTAAGCTTTACATATAAATTTTTCTATTAATCCTTCCCATGAAAATTTCTCTCTCTCTCTCTCTCTGGTAATTCTTTTTAGGATTTGCATATAAAGATGTTTATTAATCCTTCCCATGAAAAATTTCTCTCTCTCTCTCTCTCTCTCTCTCTCTCTCTCTCTCTCTCTCTCTCTCTCTCTCTCCAAATGCAGCAGTTGTAGTTGCTGTAGCGTTAGCAGAGCCACGTAACTTCATTTAACTTCCCAACTCAGTGTCGCTTTGGTAACTCTTTCTGATAATGGCGTAACGAAGTTGAGCCACTTTTTGCCTTTTCATCAGAGGAAGCTTTTGGATGAGCTTAAGGAGGAGAGCTCATGTGCTTAATTTTTTTTGTTTTTTTTGTTTCGTGTCCTTTCTCATTTGTGCACTAAGTACGGGTCAGGTAGGGTCAGTCAAAGAGCGTGGGTTCAGCAACGTCATCCCTAGGTTTGTTGTGAACCAGAAGGTGCGTTCATAAAAAGAAAGTGTTATAGATGTACATTATATATATATATATATATATATATATATATATATATATATATATATATACAGTATATAGATAGATAGATATATATACTGATATGTATACATATATAGATAGATATATACATAGATATATGTATATATATATATATAAGATAAATGTCTATATTTGTTTATATATACATATATATGAGTCCTTGTATATTTATATATATATGTATATATATCTGGGAGATAAATATATATGTTTATATGTATATATATGTATATGTTCTTTAAACATATGTATATATATATAGATATATATATATATTTATATGTATATATATGTATATATATCTATAAACACATATATATATATATATATATATACATTTGTACACTTGTATATAACATTCCAGAAAATAGAACAATAGTAGAAACGAGGAAGTAAATAAACAAAAATCTCGGGAAGGGTTCCTTGCTTTTGTTTCCCCTCCCGCCATTTTACGGGACGTCATTGGCCCTGGTTCCTGGTTCCTGGTTCCTGGTTCCTGAAAGAGCCCGAGTGTGGCACTTTGGGAATGGCTGTGACGAAGGCAGTGCCACTTTATTTCGACAGTGTGTTTTTTTAAGTTTTTTTTTGGCTTATTTTTCATTCATGAATGCTAATGTTTTCAAGGCTGGTGGGGAGAGGCTGGTATCAAATTCTCTCTCTCTCTCTCTCTCTCTCTCTCTCTCTCTCTCTCTCTCTCTCTCTCTCTCTCTCTTTTTTTTTTTCATTTTCATTCAGGAATGCTAAAGTTTTCAAGGCTGGGGTGAGGCGGGTGCCAGGGTAGCATGTTTTTGGGAATTGATAATTCTCTCTCTCTCTCTCTCTCTCTCTCTCTCTCTCTCTCTCTCTCTCTCTCTCGCGACTGTGTCTCCCTCCTCCAGCACAACTCAACCTTTGATCTTCTTCCTCAAGTAAATGGTTCAAGGACGACTTCCTAATCTTCCTAATTCCCTGCACTCCCGATTCAAGCATTTCTCTCTCTCTCTCTCTCTCTCTCTCTCTCTCTCTCTCTCTCTCTCTCTCTCTCTCTCTCTCTCTCTCAGCTGGTTATTCCAGTCAAGGATGTCTGGAGGTTAATTGAGCTTGCTGCTAACCTCCCCCTTCACTTGCCTTCTCCCTCCTCCTCCTCCTCCTCCTCCTCCTCCCTCTCTCCCCTTCCTGTTCCTCCTCCTACCCTCCTCCTCACCTAGCCTTAGTCTGGGTCCCTTCCCCTCCTCCTCCTCCTCCTCCTCTTCCTCACCCAGTCTTAGTCTGGGTCCTTTCCCCTCCCCTCCCCTCCTCCCCTCCCTCCTCCTCCTCCCCTCCCCCCCCTCCCCCCCCTCCTCCTCCTCCTCCTCCTCCTCCTCACCCAGTCTTAGTCTGGGTCCCTCCCCTCCCATCCCCTCCCCATCCCCCCTCCCCCCCCCCCCCTCCCCCCCCCCCCCCCCCCCCCCCCCCTCCCCCTCCCCCCCTCCCCTCCCTCCTCCCCTCCCCTCCCCCTCCCCTCCCCTCCTCCCTCCTCCTCCTCCTCCTCCTCCTCCTCCTCCTCCTCCTCCTCCTCCTCCTCCAGGCTCAGTCTGGGTCCCTTCCCCTTCAGATTTACTTCTAATATTTCAACCCCATTTTAGCATAAGCCGTTGGCCCAACTTCTCCAGGGTTAGGGAGGTCGTGTAATGTTTTCTTAACTAGCCTCTTTAATTTAGGATGTGTTTAGAAGTTTTACGATTTAGAAATTGTGGATAGAAACTTATGTATGTGTGGAAAAATTGAGTCTATATATATATATATATATATATATATATATATATATATATATATATATATATATATATATATATTATATATATATATGTATAATAGAGATATATAAATATATTGTATTATATGTATATGTAATACATTATATATATATATTTATGTGTATATTTTTTCCAATACATACTCAAAGTTTCTGTCAACAATATATGTATTTATGTATACATATATGTATATTTATATATAAATATAAACATATATAAATATATATATATAATATATACATACATAGAGTATGTCTGTGTGTAGTTTTCAGTTGTCTGAAACTCACTCTCTCTCTCTCTCTCTCTCTCTCTCTCTCTCTCTCTCTCTCTCTCTCTCTCTCTCTCTCTCTCTCTCTCTCTCTCTCTCTCAACGCCAAACCTCTACCAAGTAAGGTGGTAACTTCCCTAACGGGTTCGTTCTTATGATTATTGTGAGTCCGCGAATTTGTATTTCTCTTCTCGTTTACGAAAGCGCATAATTAACCCTTCTTAATTACATTCATAAACACCAATTAATTTATTAATGGGTCTAGATAATGATTGGTGTCACATATAATTTGTTAAGTAAATTGGGCTTCTTAAGTTCAGTAAACACGCACGAGAATGTTTAGTGATACGGGAGTTATTCCGAGTGGGATGCCAAAGCTATCTCTCTCTCTCTCTCTCTCTCTCTGGTATTTGCAATTTCTGTTAAGCTTTGCATTTGAGGTTTTTATTAATCCTTCCCATGAAAATTTCTCTCTCTCTCTCTCTCTCTCTCTCTCTCTCTCTCTCTCTCTCTCTCTCTCTCTCTCTCTCACTAAGGTATTTGCAATTATTTCAACGATTTGCATTTAAAATTTATGTTGGTCCTACTCAAGTAAATTTTTTCTCTCTCTCTCTCTCATATTAATGTGGGAATCACACAAATTTTTCCTTCTCAAATATTGATTTACTTTTGCAGTTCCTTCTAAGCTTTCCATTCAGAGTTTTCATTAATCCTTCCCTTGCAACAAACTCCCTCTCTCTCTCTCTCTCTCTCTCTCTCTCTCTCTCTCTCTCTCTGGGTATGATTGAATGTAAGTGTGGCCGAAGACTCTGTGACAAGGTGCCAGGAATCTCACGTGTATGGAAGTTCTGGAGTGGTGCCAAATGTCAAGAGTGTTTATGGTCTGATATGCTGTGGCACCCCGTGGCACCCCATGGCACCCTGCACCAGCATTCGCCTTTGTCTCCCGTAACCCTAAAGGGAAAAAGCAATTACGGTGTACGTTCGTGTTTGACAGTGTATTTTTGTGTATGTGAGGGTATTAGGTGTAGGTGTATGTGTGCCGTGGTATTTCACAGCTTTGTGACTGTCAGTGGAAAGGCCTCTGTGTAGGTTTATAATTTTGATTAATTCGTGTATAGGATTTGGCGTAGACACGAACGAGTATGGCCAGTGAGTAGGTTCGTGGGACGGCGTTAGATCCGTGAAATGTTTACATGAATACTTTTTATTGTTTCCACGAATTTAATTAGGCTGTATAGTAACTGGACTTTATACTCACTAAGGTTATTATCTATTAGAATAATATATATATATATATATATATATATATATATATATATATATATATATATATATATATATATATAATGAAATAATCAACACAATCACGTGTGGAACAAGAATAAATTTCTGACTCACATCAGGATTCGAACCTGTGTCTTTCAATTGACAGACAAGACCGCTCCCAACCAAGCCACACAGGTCTTGTCTTTCAGTTTGAAATACCCGGGTTCGATCCTGATGTGAGTCAGAAATATATATAGATATGTATACTGTATATATGTGTTTATATATATATATATATATATATACTGTATATATGTGTGTATGTTTATATATATATTATATACATATATATATATTGTATATATTTATATATTTATATTTATATGTATATATATATACATATAGATATATTGTATATATATATACATATACATATATGTATATGTATACATATACACATACACGCACGCACGCGCACATATATAATATATTTTTTTTGATATTAAATAGGAAATTGACATCGCCCGTATTTTCGTCACAATTTGGCTTAAACTGTAGAGCGAATCATTATTTTTCCATCATATTTCTCTCGGTACAAAAACATGGATGTTTTTTTCATACCATTTAGAAACACTGTCATCCAACCCTTAGTGTGAGTGGATT
>NC_089756.1:35478761-35486261 GCF_040412425.1 Macrobrachium rosenbergii | reverse complement strand
TCAATGTTATCGGTAATTTTTACACGTACGAGAGAGAGAGAGAGAGAGAGAGAGAGAGAGAGAGAGAGAGAGGGAGAGAATTAAAGATTAAAGATTTATAACTGCGTCGATGCCAGTGGTTGCTGAGATATCACTGTACAAAAATAAATCTTTAGTCAATGTTATCGGTGAGAGAGAGAGAGAGAGAGAGACTTTACAGTATATGTAGGTAAGAATGTGTTTTGCAATGGGGAACGCCCACATTGGCATAAAGAGAATGGGGGGGCATTAATACGAGCAGCTGTGGAAAGTCAGCGATAAACACGTGTTATACGTGTTATGTAGAGTGAAAAAAGACAGCTGGGAATGCCTAGGAAGCAGGTGGCGTTGGAAGTCGGAAGTAGGTGAAGTTTTTGACGAGAGAGAGAGAGAGAGAGAGAGAGAGAGAGAGAGAGAGAGAGAGAGAGAGAGAGAGAAAGATGGCTGAAAATGGGATAAGTACAAAAGTAAAAAAAATCAGGAGAGAGATTAGGTTTATAACAGAGACAGTGCTTGGTGAATTAGTGTACAAAATCAATCTTGATTCAATGTTATCGGTAAGAAAGTCACAGAGAGAGAGAAATGAACAAGATGGCTGACAAAGATTTATAATTGCGTCGATGAAGAGGCAGATATCAGTGTACAAAAATAAATTTTAGTCAATGTTAAGAAAAGAGAGAGAGAGAGAGAGAGAGAGAGAGAGAGAGAGATTAATAAAAAAGATGGCAGAAAATTCCAGGAGAGCAGTACAAAAGTATTGTAAATAGAAGAAAATCAGAGAGAGAGAGAGAGAGAGAGATTATTGGCAAATTGGTCACGAGAGAGAGATCATTGATAGAAAGTGTATAAAACAGAGAAATAAACAGTATGAACAAAAGAAATAAGAAATTACTGAATGAACGTTAGAGAGAGAGAGAGAGAGAGAGAGAGAGAGAGAGAGAGAGAGAGAGAGAGATGAAAAAAAAAGACGGCTGAGAGAGTTAACATGATAAAAAATATCCACACAGTATTCATAATAATGGTAATGACAGTAATAACATCGAGAGTAATAGTAAAAAAATGTTAAAAATGATCATTAAAAAAAACGCTTATGCTATAACAGGAACAAGGTATGACGTCATTAGTAACTTCTAGTATAATTTTTCTTCGATTTATTCAGGGGCGTGTTTGTAAATGGTAATTGGCGTCCATATGACAGCACTGACGGAATAAGCTGGGAAAACGAGGAATTTCGTAATATTTAATGTACTAGAGACTGAAGCGAAACGTGACAAGGAATCGGGTATTATTATAAGATAATAAATGAGATTTTTGGAGAAAAGCGGTATTTTTTGGCGTAAGGGCGGTTCTTATGTTAATTATGCTTCTGTATGTATATGTGGACACACAAGTATATGTATATATATATATATATATATATATATATATATATATATATATATATATTATTTATATGTATATATTTTATTTATATATATGCATATAAATGTGTATATATATGCATGTACTGCATGTGTATTATATACATATATGTACTGAATATATACTGTGCATGTCCTATATATACATATGTAATTATATATAATTTTATATATCAATATTTGTATATATACATATATGTACAATATAATTATATATATATATGTGTGTGTATATTAATTCCTGAAACTATTTAGTTTATTTCTTCTGTGATACGGAAAATAATTTTCAGTTATGATTCTCTTGAAGTAAAACATTGACCACTTAGAATACTTTTTTTTTTTTCCAGCACAGGCTGTCAAACTTTTGACCGGTTTTTAACGTTTTCGGAAAAATCATTAAAACTTGACGGACTTGGTCGTGTCTTTCCATTCGGTAAATACCCTTTCACAAGGTCCAAACCACGACCTCCCCCCTCTCTCTCTCTCTCTCTCTCTCTCTCTCTCTCTCTCTCTCTCAAAGTCAGTGAAAAATTATACCCGCTAGAAAAAGCAAGCACATTCTGCCTTCTACATAATTCGCAAATTCTCTCTCTCTCTCTCTCTCTCTCTCTCTCTCTCTCTCTCTCTCTCTCTCCCCTACTACCTACCACTTCGGGTGCATTCCTCCCCAGTGTCCTTGACAGTTACGTAACGGCGGTAGATGATAATAAATCAATTAATCAATCTTCTGGTATACCACCGCTAACCTCATTCAGACAAATGTTGCTCCCATCCTTCCCGTCATGACATGGCATCAGAGTACATCATCATCATAGCGCATCCTCTCCCTCCTCCTCCTCCTCCTCCTCCTCCTCCTCCTCCTCCTCCTCCTCCTGGCGCGTCAGGATGCTACTTGTATAGGGATGTCTAAGGCCATTGTATGATGCCATCATTGCGCTTTACGTAACTACAGCAGGAGAGAGAGAGAGAGAGAGAGAGAGAGAGAGAGAGAGAGAGAGAGAAGAGAGAGAGAGAGAGAGAACTCCTAAGGACAAAACTACAAAAAACGAGAGAGAGAGAAGTGAAAATAAAAGCAAAAAGTAACTAGAGAAGTTTTAAAAGCTTTTCGAACAGAGCTAAACATTTCAACTCTTACCTTTAACATCAACGTGTAGCAATTTTGGCTGATTTGTAGCAACTCCGGCTAATTTCTGTATAAAAAAAAATACCAACAGCGTAACAGAGGTGGTCTTCGATATAATGTTTGGGGGGCTATAAGGTAGTTTCATTATGTAAAGCAGATTACCCTCGATATCCAGAGATGAACCAGCTGTAAAAAAAAAAGTGTAGGAAAGTCTGAAGTAATTAGCTTTGTAAAAGAAACAGAAAAATGAGGCAAAATGGGAAAAACAGGGAAAGGAACAACAAAGAAAATGCATGTAGTGATTGTCCAAAAAAAAAAATGGCAACATTAATTCTGTAATATCGGAATGACCTAAGGAAAAACTCAAGTTGATTCCCCGAAGAAAAATAGGAAAGGTACAAAAATAAAAAAAAACACAAGGTAATTGCATAAAAATGCATAAAACATAAAAAATGCTAAACAATAAACCTGCAAAAAGAAATATCCTTCAGCATCCCCCAGCCTTCCCCACCGAGAAAGCAGGGCGCTGAAAAGGCTTGGAAAACTCTACGGCGATTGCCCATAAAAGATGAGCCTCGGATCCTGTTCCCTAACGCCCGGCCGAAGCCCTTGAGATTGTAAACAGTAAAACGCGTAAGTTTATCCTCGGCTCTCGAGCCTTCAAGGTTATTTTCGGGGGAGAGATTGGGAAGGGGAGGCTGGCTGGCGGAGTCTCGCTTCCAAATTTAGCCCCTGAATGATGTGCGTCTGAACCGGGGGCGTCATTTGGGGGATTGCCCCCTTCAAGACACTGATGGCCACCCCAAGGCTTGGCTCTCTCCCTTAGCCTTTGAGATGATATATAATAATAATAATAATAATAATAATAATAATAATAATAATAACACCTGTGGGCTGCTTTATTAACTGAATGCAGCCGTTAAGTGGCTTCAAAATGCACCAAAATCCGCAAACATTTCTCCAGCTGATAAGGGCTCGCTTCGCTCGCCACCCCACCCATACCATAAGTTCTAAATCTTTTCGCCCCCCCCCACCCCCCACCCCACTCCCCAAGGAAAATCTGAAATGACGCCACTGGTCTGAAATGTGTGTGCAATTTTCAAGCTCCGTGTCGAGTTTGAAAATCGGCTGATATATAACGGTAAAAATCGACTTTTTCGTATATATCTAATTTTCTCTTTAAAAATGTCTTTTATAAAAATACTAAGGTTAATGTATTATGAGACCCATTATTATATTAACGTGAATCGATGTATTTGTGCTATAAAACTGAACAAAATGAAAATGTCGAGCTTAATGAGCTCAGTATATTACGCTAATATTCATGGCACCATTTTAGATACGCACTAAATAAAATGGAGGGTAAGTTTATTAATTAACAAACTTCATTTATTATTGATACAATTAAATATTCAGGGAACCCTTTCAGGATTTGTTTGTTATGGTTTTTCAATTTCGTCCTTATTTGCTCAGCGCGGTTCAAGTATAAAAGACTGCAATTTAATCTCGTCTCGAGTGGAGAGTTTGCAAGTATCTCACGTGACCGGTTTTTGTAATGAAGCATTTGTGTGTGCTTTTTTGTTTTCTGTAAAAGAAAACTATTGAGATGGCTATTTGTCTTTCTGGCCGCACTTTTTTTGTCCGCCCTCAGATCTGAAAAACTACTGAGGCTAGATGGCTGCAAATTGGTATGTTGATCATCCATCCTGCAATCATCAAACATACCAAATTGCAGCTCTCTAGCCTCAGTAGTTTTTATTTTATTTAAGGTTAAAATTAGCTGTGATCGTGTGTCTGGCAGTCCTGCAGCACAGGCCACACCGGGCTGTGATTAAAGTTTCATGGGCAGCCGCTCATACAGCTTTATACCGAGACCACCGAAAGATAGATCTATTTTCGGTGGCCTTGATTATACGCTGTAGCGGCTGAACAGAAAACTCGATTGCGCCGAAGAAACTTCGGTGGATTTTTTCCTTTTTTTTTTTTAAGTCCACTTCAATAACCGTTGTAGTAGTAGTAGACATTACGGAACGGTCGTTATATACATCCAGGCGATTCGTTATGTAGGAATATCTTCCTTCTTTAAAAGCGTACTCTTCTGGGATGTCAAACGGTAATTTGATTAAAAGAATGAGTGAGAATGAGGGACAAGTCAGTCTTAGACTGGAGAGAAACGTTTAGGAATATTTCACATGTAAGGAATGTTCGCTTGCGGGAGAGTCGAGAAGCCCACTGAAGCTCTTTGAAGCTCCTCCAATCGATCTAGGAATAAAGGAGTCCTCTGAAAAGCCCAAAATGGGGGTGTGGCCGGAGAAAAGCTTGGGAAGGTGATGGGTATACCAGGTCAAGGGTATATCCAGTCATGGGTATACCAAGTCATAGGAATATCAGTTCATAGGTGCACCAGGTCATGGTCATACCAGGTCAGGTATATTGGGTCATGGGTATACCAGGTCATAGGCATATCAGTTCATAATTTTACTAGGTCATGGTCGTACTAGGTTATAGGTATACTGGGTCATGGGTATACCAGGTCATGGATATATTGGGCCAGGGGTATACCAGGTCAAAGGCATACCAGGTCATAGGCATACTAGGTCATAGGCATACCAGGTCAAGGATAAACCAGGTCATGGGTATGCCAGTTCATGAGTATGCCAGGTATACCAGGTCTTGGATAAACTGGGTCGTGGGGTATACCAAGTCAGAGGCATACCAGGTTAAGGGTAAACCAGGTAATAGGCATACCAGGTCATGGGTATACCAGGTCGTAATCTGCGGTTCCCAGTTGTATGTCATCCATAGAAGACACTGTGATGCAATCGTGGCTGGCCTTCGTGTTTTAACTGTTGGTTGAGAGCTTTTCATCTCGTAAAACGGGTCAGGTGGCCTCGTTAATGTGCTACAGAGGGCCTTCTGCTGCCCTGCTGTCTCAAGGTTGAGGGGTATTTGGTCGTTTTCAACCGTTATGGTGAGTATCTTTGGGATTTTCAACCATCATGGTGAATATTTTTGGGATTTTCAACCATTATGATGCAATTTTTGAAATCTCCAACCGTCGTGATGAATATTTTTGGGGAATTTCAACCATCGTGATGAATATTTTTAGGGAATTTCAACCATCATGATGAATGTTTGGGGGGTTTTCAACCATCTTGATGAATATTTTTGAGGCTTTCAACCAACATGATGAATATTTTTTGGATTTTCAACCATCGTGATGAATATTTTTGGGATCTTTAACATCATGATGAATATTTGTGGGGTTTTCAACCATAATGATTAATATTTTTGGGATCTTCAACCATCATGATGAATACTTTTGGGATTTTCAACCATCATGATGGATATTTGTGGGATTTTCAACCATTATGATGAATATTTGCGGAATTTTCAACCATCAGTATGAATATTTTTGGGATTTTCATCTGTATTTTTCTTGAATTCAACCTTGCATACGTAGCATTTTCAAATTTGTATTTTTCAAGATTCATTTCGTCGTGAATCTTGATGAGGAATTTCAGTGTACGATACATGACATTTTCAATTTTGAATTATCCCGAATTCAAGTTTGGGCTCCCGATATTTTCATTCTGCATTTTCACTTTTATTTCAACTCACATTTTCTCCTAACTCTATGCTGGAATATCTGTCCATTCCCAGTATTTCATATTCTTGACATTTTGTTCAGTGGAGAACAATTTCCGCTTTTTAGTTTTCTGTAAAAGAAAATTATTGTGCCGGCTTTATTCTGTCCATCCACACTTTTTCTTTCCGCCCTTAGATCTTAAAAGCTACTCAGGCTAGAGGGCTGCAAATTGTTATGTTCATCATCCACCCTCCAGTCATCAAACATACCAAATTGCAGCCCTCTAGCCTCATTAGTTCTAATTTTATTTAAGGTTCAAGTTTGCCATAATCGTGCTTCTGGTAACGATATAGGATATGCCACCACCGGGCCGTGGTTAAAAATTGCGGCTCATACAGCATTATACCGAGATCACCGAAAGATAGATCTGTTATCGGTGGCCTTGCTTATACGCTGTAGCGGCTGTACAGGAAACTCGGTTGCGCCGAAGAAATTTCCGCGCATTTTTTTTTTTTTTTTTTTTTTTTTTTTACACTACGGGGCCCAGGGTGACATGGGTTGGGACACAAATCTCACTTGAACACCCCGTCAGATTCAGTAAAGGTTAAGTGTGAAATAAATGGAAGTTATCCTACGAATGGCTGCCTTCTGACTGTCACTAGTTTACAGAAATTCGTAAAGTTATTTTATTTTTAAAACAGATTTTATCTCCGCTTTTGCATGTAGCTTTTATTTCCTGGCGTACGTGCGTTATACTTCCTGATGTAGGTATTACACTGCGTGTGTGTACGTGTTCATAACATGTGTGAGCTGTATCATGAATTAGCATACTTAGTACAGTATTAAAATTCATTACCGCACGTGGGTATATAGTGTGGATATCGTGTGTTTAAACTAGTTCAGTTATTTTGTCCAATGTTCCACCTTTTTTTTTTGTTTGTGTGTCTTTGGCGTTGTACAGCTGAAATTAGTGTTGTTGAATAGAGCAGGACCCTTTTATTGGTTTTTAATCAACTTAGGGATTTTAATTATTACTGCGTAAGGGGTCAAAATACAGTATGCATTTTCATTTCAGATGTACAATTTTAGTCAAATTTTCGGAATGACAGTAAATATCCACAGCCAGTATCATTGCAGCCAATGGTGAGCGCTGAGCATGAGCTTCAGCCAATCACTGTTAGCTCTCGTGATGTCGGCTGCGAATATTTACCGTCAGATTAAAAAAATTAACAAATTATATGAAATTTTTGTTGATCTGTTTTGCTTTCGTATTGCCATGGGGTTTTATACCCCCAATTGGTACATTTTCGTGGTTATTCCATAGTCGTTAAAGTAATTTCGTAAAGTTG
>NC_089756.1:35471261-35473761 GCF_040412425.1 Macrobrachium rosenbergii | reverse complement strand
TCTTCGCCTCTTATTTGTTACTGTGTTTTGCGATTGTTCGTTGTAAGATTTTTCTGTCATTTTTTAGTGGAGTAATTAGTTTAGCCTTCGTCCTAAAACATTTCGTCTTTGTTAGTGGAAGAAAAGAACTTATTTTGTAGATAAGTAAAGGACAAAAGGTTCAGGTGATATAACGCAGTATATTTTATAAATATAAATATATATATATATATATATATATATATATATATATATATATATATATATATATATATATATATATATATATATATATATATATATATTGCGACAGGTGCAAAAAAGAATCCTAAAATAGTACAAGCAAAGGAAGAAGCAGCGTACAGATGAAAAAGAAACTGGTTGGTTAATGTGTTCAAGCGAGCTTTTTTCTTCCTAAATGGTGCCATCACTAGAACAATTTTTCTTCTTAAAGGGTGCCATCACCAGAACCTTTTGTCTTCCTAAAAGGGTGTCATCACCAGAACCTTTTTTCTTCGGTGTCATCACCAGAACCCTTTTTCTTCCTAAAGGATGTCATTACCAGTACCTTTTTTCTTGCTAAATGGTGCCATCACCAGAACCTTTTTTCTTCTTAAAGGGTGTCATCACCAGAACCCTTTTTCTTCCTAAAAGGGTGTCATCACCAGAACCCTTTTTCTTCGGTGTCATCACCAGAACCCTTTTTCTTCCTAAAAGGTGTCATCACCAGTACCTTTTTTCTTCCTAAATGGTGCCATCACCAGAACCTTTTTTCTTCTTAAAGGGTGTCATCACCAGAACCCTTTTTCTTCCTAAAAGGGTGTCATCATCAGAACCCTTTTTCTTCCTAAGGGGTGTCATCACCAGTACTTTTTTCTTCCTAAAGGGTATCATCACCAGAATCTTTTGTCTTCCTGAAGGGTGTCATCACCAGAACCTTTTTTCTTCCTTGAAGGGTGCCATCATCAGAACCTTTTGTCTTCTTAAAGGGTGTCATCAGCAGAACCTTTCTTCTTCCTAAAGGGTGTCATCACCAGAACCTTTTTTCTTCCTAAAAGGGTGTCATCACCAGAACCCTTTTTCTTCCTAAAAGGGTGTCATCACCAGAACCTTTTTTCTTCCTAAATGGTGCCATCACCAGAGTCTTTTGTCTTCCTAAACTGTGTCAGCACCAGAACCTTTTTTCTTCCTAAAGGATGTCATCACCACAACAAATAGCCTGGAATACATACCGTGTCTTTATCAAACGCGACCGTCAGTTTGCCAGGAAGAAAACAGGTAGTGTTCAGAAAGAAGCAAACTTGAATCACAACCTAAATTAACAGCAAAATTCGAATGACCTGCTGATGTCAGGAAACACAAAAGTGGAATGGCGTGTTTTGCTTGAAGGAGACACTGCCTTCAAAATAGCTTCATAATAACATACCCGTACTATTGCAGGTTGATTCTTTCTTTTCCAGTGCAGGATGGATAAAAATATTCTTCCCTTGCTCTCTCTACTTATGTTTGAATGTGCCAGTGACCTCAGAGTGGAGAGTTTTACTTAGGTTTCAGTTTCAGTCCATTAAAATACCCGGTTTAACTCGAAAACCAACGTTAAAATCACTTTATTTTTTATATTATTTTATATTATCTGCAGTCAGCTATTCTCCAGGTAGTCAGATTTTTTCCTGACTTTTTGACTTGATGAAAAGACTATCCAGAGGGACAGTAATAAAAGATATATATATATATATATATATATATATATATATATATATATATATATATATTTGTATATTATAATATATATATATATATATACTGTATATATATATGTATGTATACAGTATGTATGCAGTGTATTACAAAAACCATGTATGGTCGTAGTTCCCGAGAGACGAAGGAAGGAGCCGCTTGGCGATTCTTGTCCCCCGTTGAACTATCGATTGATGGCGATGCATGTCACCGAGTGTATTAACTGTCTTATGACAGGAAGGAGAGAGAGAGAGAGAGAGAGAGAGAGAGAGAGAGAGAGAGAGAGAGAGAGAGAGAGAGAATAGTACCGCCTAACCTCCTGATGATGATGATTCTATTACCTTTAGTGGCAGTGTATTGCTTCGAAAAGGTCACCTGGAATTAAGCGAGTTGGCAGGAAAACTCCTGCCATGCTGAGGGAATTAGACCTGGTCTGGCCTGCCTTGTCTCTCTCTCTCTCTCTCTCTCTCTCTCTCTCTCTCTCTCTCTCTCTCTCTCTCTAAGACTGCGTCGTAGACTCTCTCTCTCTCTCTCCTCACTGACACGACATTCTTTTTCAAGTCGCTAAGGGCTCAGTTCCTACCATCCCTCCCCCCCCCCCCCGTTCGGTGCTCTCCTTCAATTCCTTTTCCTTCCTTCGCCTTCTCAGCTCCCTTATTCTTTCTCATTTTTCTTATGGCCCCCTATACATTAATATGTATACAGTATATATATATTTATAGGTATATATATATGTATGTATATATAGCACTTACTTTTTTACAAAAATATATATATTCATATG
>NC_089756.1:35463761-35468761 GCF_040412425.1 Macrobrachium rosenbergii | reverse complement strand
ACACACACACACACACACACACACACACACACACACACACACACACACACACACACACAGAGCCAGCCAGCCAGCCAGCCACGCGCTCAGCCTAATAATTCTGAGGTTTCTGACAAGTTATTTGAAGTTCTCCTCCATCGATTTCCTTTGCCCTGATAATGCCTGGAGCCTCTTGCCAGCGGCATTATGGACGGACACTGTCAGTTTTCTTTCGCTGTTCTCTTGATCTGTGTCGCTTTTGTGACTAGTTCCGTATCTCAGTCGATTTTGGCCTTTTGAATACTTAGACATTTTGGTAAAAATTTTTTTGTAAAATATGCAGATTCATAAGAGTTTTTGTCAATATTTTATTGAGTTATTTGTTATTTTATTGCTTCTCTTGAGAGTTAGACCTCTTTGGAGCTAAAGAAAAGATATTTGTCTGACTACCCAATGGACCATAAGCTTAAACTTATGTGCTGCTTTTACAATAACAGTTGTATATTTTACGAATGTCAGCCACCTGTATAACTACAGGGTCATTTTTGAAGCATGAACAAAGTAACTGATATTCATATTAGTATACTTGAGTATATTATGTGGAAATTCGTTGTCACTTCCCTCAGACTTATGTAAATACAACAGCCACGCGCAGTGAACTTTGAACCTTCGATTCCTAAGAATTTTTTTTTTAAGCCTTTTGCTAATAACACTAGAATTCGTACTTTGGGGATTAAATGAAGAAACTCCTCACCTTTACCAAGATTCGAACCTGGACCAGAAGGAGTGCTAGTAACCCGGCGCCAAACAAACATGCTGTTACGATTCGCAAAATTTTAACTCGGAGATTTTGAGCGAGAAACTTAAACCAGAAATATTGTGGAATCAAGAATTTGAGTTGATGTCGAATATGACCGCTGGAATGTACATTTATGGGATCTTTCCTAGATAGTGACCTCCAAGGGGGATCTTTCCTAGATAGTGACCCCCAAAGTGGATCTTTCCTAGATATTGACCCCCAAGGGGATCTTTCCTAGTTAGTGACCCCAAAGGGGGACCTTTCCTAGATAGTGACCCCAAAGGGGATCTTGCCTAGATAGTGACCCCCAAGGGGGATCTTTCCTAGTTAGTGGTCCCAAGGAGGATCTTTCCTAGATAGTGACCCCAAGGGCGATATTTCTTGGATAGTGACCCCAAGGGTGATCTTTCCTAGAAAGTGGCCCCCCCCAAGGCGATTTTTCTTCGATAGTGACCCAAAGGTGATGTTTCTTAGATAGTGGTCCCAAGGGGGATCTTTCCTAGATAGTGACCACCAAGGGAAATCTTTCCTAGATAGTTACCCACAAGGGCGGTCTTTCCTATATAGCTACCCCCAATGGCGATCTTTCCTAGATAGTGCCCTCCAAGGGGATCTTTCCTAGATAGTGACCCCAAAGGGGGTCTTTCCTAGATAGTGACTCCAATGGGGATCTTTCCTAGATAGTGACCCCCAGGGGGATCTTCCCTAGATAGTGACCCCCGAGGGGGATCTTTCCTAGATAGTGACTCCCAAGGGGGATCTTTCCTAGATAATGACCCCCCAGGAGGATCTTTCCTAGACAGTGACCCCTGAGGGGGATCTTTCCCAGATGGTTTCATAGGCCGCGGCTGTACAGAAAACTCGATTGCGCCGAAGGAGCTTCGGCGCATTTTTTTTACCTGTTTAATTTCCTCCATTTTCCCTTAGTCTTCCATTCCCCTCTTTCGTTTCCCCTTACTTCCTCCCTCCTTTCCTTTAACCGTAGTTTCCCCTCTTTCCGTTCCCCTTTTCCCCTCATTACACCTGAGCTCAAGAAGGGCACGAATCTGCCCGTTTCCCCGACCATATGGATAGAAAAGGTTTCTTATTTTGTAAACCCGTCTTCCCTCTCTGAACGAGACAATTCTGGTATTGCCTTTGATATGCGTCGATTGCTTGATGACACAGTGATTGGAGATTGCCTAAAATGAAAGCGACGAAATATCTCCTGATTCGAAGCGAATGAGATTGCCTGCTTGGGCAAGGCTGTGTGATAGCCTCGCTAGATAAGCACCAAAGAGATCTCCTGTTGCGATAGGTATGAGAGATTGGTTAGTAATAAGTGAGAGATTGGTGATCCAGTATAAGAAATGGAGGAGTGTAATCCAGTTTGGATGGATTTTATTCCTTTATATTTGATAAGGCTGAGAACAGTAAATAAGCGAGGTAACATAATCCACTTAAGATTAATTTTTAGTTTTCTGCAAAAGAAAACTATTGAGATGGCTTTGTCTGTCCGTCTGCACTTTTTTTCTGTCCGCCCTCAGATCTTAAAAACTACTGAGGCTAGAGGGCTGCAAATTGGTATGGTGATCATCCACTCTCCAATCATCAAACATACCAAATTGCAGCTCTCTAGCCTCAGTAGTTTTTATTTTATTTAAGGTTAAGGTTAGCCATGGATCGTGCGTCTGGCAGCGCTTTCTGGAGGCGTCGCCGACCTACCTTCACGTGACCGCATCTGGGGAGCAACTGAGCGCTGCCCGGTCGTAGCTGAGAGTTTCATAGAACATAAGCTGTACAGAAAACTCGGTTGCGCCGAAGAGACTTCGGCGCATTTTTTACTTACTTATTTTGATAATGATGAGAAATTGCGTAATGTATTGCAAGAGATTGTAAAGATGTATTTTTTTTAAATTTAGACATAATACGTCTGGTTATGTCTTCAGACTGAATACCCAGCGTGATAAGGACGCGACATTGCCAAATGCGAAAAGTGCGAGAGATTTTAAATCGTGGGGGTTTGTCCGGACTCCCAGAAACTGAAAACAAGAATAAGAAAGAAACGTAGTCATTTTTGTGGTCTTTGAACTGTCCATTTGTGTGGTCCCGTGGCCTTTGAAAACACTTCAGGACAAAGGATTCCTTTGGTGAAGAAGGAAAGGACTAAGACAATTTACTGGAGCTTCCATTGTTCAGGGACTATTGTTTTTCAAGTAGGTTCGAAATCGTTGAGTGAATCCTTTTTTTTTTCTGTCTATCCAAAAGATGTTCTCTTAAAATTGGGTGGCATTTCAAGACTGATGGATTCATTGGTTCTTTCACGTAGCTTGGTGACCTATTAATATATATTTGGGTGTAAGTAATGTGAATGACAGAAATACTTGTTCTTTTTTTAGTGGTAAGCATTTACGTGTTCCAGACGTGTTTTATAAAAACACTTTCTTACTTTACATATAAAGTTATTATATAAAATGTAATATTTTGGAAATGAGTGTATGATTTTGGCAGGTTCTGGGTAAAATACCGATAACGGTCTCTGAAGAATTGGCCTTAACATTTTTTTTTTAATGAATCTTGGGTGGAGTCCTCATATATAAAACTAAAATCCTTTAATATAGATGGATAATCGTCAAATTAACATAGTCAATTTAGCCTTTATAAATATTTACGATGCCGAAACCTGAAATATCCAAGGTTTCACCTCAAGCATTTATTTACAATGCCTCGACATCATACGACCAGGAAAGTTGAAAGGAAAAAAAGAGTTCGACATTATACGACCAAAAAAAAAAAAAAAAAAGTTGAAAGAAAAAAGACCCATGAGATGAAAAAAAACCACCTCTTAAGGCCAAAGTTTGTTAATAAGGAGGTTCGCCATAAATCTTCGTATCGTCTCTTGAAAAGTTTGAGTTTTTTTTTTTTCCTGTCAAAGGGTAAAGTTTATCGAAGTTTAGAGATGGTTTTTAAATTTTTTTTTTTTTTTGAAGGTGGCAAAAGGTTAAATGCATCTTAGCGGGAAATTGGTTAATGTTGGAAGTTAATTCGTTTATTTTCGTGAGTGTTTTTTGAGTGTTTTTGTGTGTTTTGATTTCGTAGAGTGTTGGGATTAATCTGTTAAGTAACTTCTTGGTAAATGATTTGTTTAACCGTGATTTTTTCATTCGTTGCCTTGACTGGATATGAACTCTTGAACTTCTTGAAAGTCTCTCTCTCTCTCTCTCTCTCTCTCTCATCCACATTAAATGAAAAATTTATTCTTTAGAAATAAGCAAAGCGCACTCTTCTCTCTCTCTCTCTCTCTCTCTCTCTCTCTCTCTCTCTCTCTCAATATTGAAAATTTTTATTTGTTAAAAACTAAATATTCTCTCTCTCTCTCTCTCTCTCTCTCTCTCTCTCTCTCTCTCTCTCTCTCTCTCTCTCTCTCTCTCTCTCTCTATATATATATATATATATATATATATATATATATATATATATATATATATATATATATATATTTATATGAAAATTTATTTTCAAAACTAAACATCCTCTCTCTCAGTATTTAAAATCTATTTTCTTTTAGATAAAGCCAAGCGCATTCCACTCTTAATTTCCCCGAACGAGGGATCCTCAAATCCTGAAGAGGTCCTTTCCGGCTGACCTTGGCCCAAAGTGGGTCCTTTAGGGGTCCGGATCGAAGGGTGGGCCCATATATTTGGTCAGAGGCCGTTAGCGTCGCTCCCACCTCTCTCAGGAGTGACGGGGCGTGACTCCGGCATAATTGTATGCGCTGCTCCTGCGTCGGAATGCCTCTCATTTCCTTCGGCTTCGTTAAGTCTTGCAGGTTGAGTTGTGTATGTATAGTATATATATATATATATATATATATATATATATATATATATATATATATATATACTGTATATGTTTTGTATATGTTTTATATATATATATATATATATATATATATATATATATATTGTATATATATATATATATGTATATATTTATATGTGTGTGTGTTTCTGACTCACATCAGGACCGAACCCCAGGTCTTTCAGATGAAAGGCCAGAGCGCTGGGTTCGATCCTGACGTGTAGTCAGAAATTTATTTCTGTTCCACACGTAATCGTGTGTTGATATTTTTATATGTAAATGTGTGTGTGTATGTATATATATATATATATATATATATATATATATATATATATATATATATATATATATATATATATATATATATTAACTATATCACATA
>NC_089756.1:35446261-35458761 GCF_040412425.1 Macrobrachium rosenbergii | reverse complement strand
ATTCATATGTATGTTTATATAATTTATTTATTCATATGTATTATAATTTATATATTTTATATATATTTTTAATATACATATAAAAATTGCATACTATACTGCACATACATACACCTACACTCAAACGCAAACAAACTTAATCTCTGATGTGTTTATACGTTATACGTTCGAAAGCTTACAAGTTCATCCTTCTCGTTCCCTTTCTAAACCATTTAACATTTTTACAAACCCTTCCACCAGAGAACATCACACGAGCGTGTAAAAGAGTTAAACGCAATCCCAGTGAATGAATTTAGGAAAAACATGGTTCTTGCACTGGTAAGAACGCTTACGGAACTAGTTTTGAACTGCGCAGGCGCCACTGACGTTTGACGTTTGGCGTTTGACGTTTGACCTTGCCAGGAGAAGAGTTTGGAGGTCAAAGGAACAGAATGGTGAGCGCAGGAGACGTTATGAAAAGGGGTCTCGAAGTGAAAAGGTAAGGAAAGAAAGAAGGAGAGAGAGAGATAGGGCGACTGGGAGAAGAAGTAGTGCGGTGATCACCCTCCGGTCGAGAAAAGAGAGGAAGAAGTGAGGAAGGGACGAGAACCATGAAAACAGGAAAGAGAGACAGATAACAGGTAAATCATTCCGATAACAGTGAGAGAGAGAGAGAAAAAAGAGAAAGATAGAGAGTTGAAGGAATAGGAGAAAACGACGAGAAAGGAAATAGGAGAGAGGAGATAGAAGTGCATTCCGAAGGGAAGGCGAAAGATAGAGAGAGAGAGAGAGGGAGAAAGGGATTTCGCGAAGGGTCGAACCACCTGCCGAGAAAATCCGGAATCCTCCGAAGAAGACGCTTCTCCTCCCGAGGATGTCTGCCACCAGCGTCGTGAGCGGATGGCTCCGGGGCAAGAGGGAGGAGATGGAGGAGGAGGAGGAGGAGGACGAAGAGGAGGAGGAGGAAGCAGAAGAGGCCGAGAACGAGGCGGAGGAGAGACTGCGGATCAAAGGCAACGACTGCAATTCCATGTCCCTGCCCACAATCCCCACCTACAACCACCACGGGGGCGTGGGCGGCGGCATGTGGGCCAAGACGGCCGGGTCGCGGGCGGCCGTCGGGCGGCTGAAAAGCAGGCTCTTCGAGACGCGCCTGGCCGCCCACGTCAAGCAGGCCCACATCGCCATCACGGACTCGCTCAAGCAGGCGGGATGGGCGGTCGAACACAAGGTGGGTGGTGGTGGTGTCCGGAGGTTGTTCCCTCTTTTGTAAGTCAGGTGGGTTGGTTTTTTTTCAGGTTCCCCTCTTTCTTTTCAAACTCAAGCTAGGACGTCTTTTTAGGTTCCCCTCTTTTTCTGATTCAGGCTAAGACGTCTTTTAGGTTCCCTCTTTTTCTGATTCAGGCTAAGACGTCTTTTAGGTTCCCCTGATTCAGGCTAAGATGTCTTTTTAGGTTCCCCTTTTTTTGATTCAGGCTAGGACGTCTTTTTAGGTTCCCTCTTTTTCTGATTCAGGCTAAGACGTCGTTTTAGGTTCCCCTCTTTTTCTGATTCAGGCTAAGACGTCTTTTTAGGTTCCCCTCTTTTTCTGATTCAGGCTAAGACGTCTTTTTTGGGTCCCTTTTTTCTGGTTCCCTAGGACGTCTTTTTCCCCCTTTCTGATTCAGGCTAGGACGTCTTTTTAGGTTCCCCTCTTTTCTGATTCAGGCTAGGACGTCTTTTTGATGATTCAGGCTAGGACGTCTTTTTGGTTCCCCTCTTTTTCTGATTCAGGCTAGGACGTCTTTTTGGTTCCCCTCTTTTTCTGATTCAGGCTAGGACGTCTTTTTAGGTTCCCCTCTTTTTCTGATTCAGGCTAGACGTCTTTTTGGTTCCCTAAGACTTTTTCTGATTCAGGCTAAGACGTCCCCCTCTTTTTCTGATTCAGGCTAGAGACGTCTTTTTAGGTTCCCTCTTTTCTGATTCAGGCTAAGACGTCTTTTTAGGTTCCCCTCTTTTTCTGATTCAGGCTAGAACGTCTTTTTAGGTTCCCCTCTTTTCTGATTCAGGCTAGGACGTCTTTTTAGGTTCCCCTCTTTTTCTGATTCAGGCTAAGACGTCTTTTTAGGTTCCCCTCTTTTTCTGATTCAGGCTAGGACGTCTTTTTTAGGTTCCCCTCTTTTTCTGATTCAGGCTAAGACGTCTTTTTAGGTTCCCCTCTTTTTCTGATTCAGGCTAGGACGTCTTTTTTTGGTTCCCCTCTTTTTCTGATTCAGGCTAAGACGTCTTTTTAGGTTCCCCTCTTTTTCTGATTCAGGCTAAGACGTCTTTTTAGGTTCCCCTCTTTTTCTGATTCAGGCTAAGACGTCTTTTTAGGTTCCCCTCTTTTTCTGATTCAGGCTAGGACGTCTTTTTAGGTTCCCCTCTTTTTCTGATTCAGGCTAGGACGTCTTTTTAGGTTCCCCTCTTTGATTCAGGCTAAGACGTCTTTTTAGGTTCCCTCTTTTCTGATTCAGGCTAGGACGTCTTTTTGGTTCCCCTCTTTTTCTGATTCAGGCTAAGACGTCTTTTTGGTTCCCCTCTTTTTCTGATTCAGGCTAAGACGTCTTTTAGGTTCCCTGATTCAGGCTAAGACGTCTTTTTCTGATTCAGACTAAGACGTCTTTTTAGGTTCCCCTATTCAGGGTCTTTTTAGGTTCCCTCTTTTTCTGATTCAGGCTAGGACGTCTTTTTAGGTTCCCCTCTTTTTCTGATTCAGGCTAGGACGTCTTTTTAGGTTCCCCTCTTTTTCTGATTCAGGCTAGGACGTCTTTTTAGGTTCCCCTCTTTTTCTGATTCAGGCTAGGACGTCTTTTTAGGTTCCCCTCTTTTTCTGATTGAGGCTAGGACGTCTTTTTAGGTTCCCCTCTTTCCTAAATCATGCTGGGTTGTTTTTTTAGGTTTTCCTCTTTTTCTGATTCAGGCTCAAACTTTTAGGTTCCCCTTTTTTTTCAGGTTTTTTAGGTTCCCCTCTTTTAAATTCAAGGTGGACTGTCTTTTAGGTTCCCCTCTTCCTAAATCATGCTGGGTTGTTTTTAGGTTTTCCTGTTTCAAACTCAAGATATCTGTCTTTTCAGGTTTCCCCTCATTTCTAACTGAAATAGGATTTTCTCAGTTTTTCAAACTCAAGATATCTTTTTCAGGTTTCTAGTCGAGGTCTGTTTTTCCTATTCAGGTTTTGTGTATTCAGGTTTCCTCACTTCAGCTCAGTTTTGGTCGTATCCTCAGATTTTCCCCTCGTCTCAAACTGAAGGTGGATTGTCTATTTCCGCCCTCGTTTTAAATTCAGAATGTATTGTCTAAGAATTTGTGTTCTATCTAGCTCAAGGTGGGTTATATCTTCAAGTTTCCATATTTCAACTTATTTTGTTTGCATTCTCGGTTTTCCCCTCTTTTCTAGCTTTCAGTTGTGTTGTCACAATTTCCCCTCTTTACACACTCAAGCTGTAATGTCTAGAAATTTATTTGTTTTTAACTCAAGGTGGGTTGTATCTTCAAGTTTCCATATTTCAACTTAATTTTGTATGTATTGTCTGTTTTCCCCTCTTTTTGAGCTTTTTAGCTCTATCGTCAGTTTCCCCTCTTTTCATACTCAAAAATGATATCTAAGAATTTGTCCCTTTTGTTTTTATTTAACTCAAGGTGTGTTATGTCTTCAAGTTTTCCCCTCTCTCTCTTAAACTCTTTTCTCACATCCCTAGTAGGCATTGCGCCTGCGGGTTTTCCCCTCAAGGTTTCCCCTCATTTTGATATCTCTCTCTCTCGTTTAGTTTTAGACTTTTCCGATGGGAAAGAAAGAAATGCCCACGCAGCCAGAGGTATTTCATCGGGGAAGTTTCGAAGTTGGAGATTGCTCGAAGCAGAACACTTTCCCCCGGCGAGTTTTTATGCTAATCAAAAGATTCTCTCTCTCTCTCTCTCTCTCTCTCTCTCTCTCTCTCTCTCTCTCTCTCTCTCTCTCTCAGTTCAAAAAAATAAATAGTTCTTAAATGTTTTGTTTTTTTTGCTTAAAGTTTATTTTATGCTAACCATGAATTCTCTCTCTCTCTCTCTCTCTCTCTCTCTCTCTCTCTCTCTCTCTCTCTCTCTCTCTCACAGTTAAAAAAATAAATAGTTGCTAATTTTTTTTACTTAAATTTATTCTATGCCAACCACGAATTCTCTCTCTCTCTCTCTCTCTCTCTCTCTCTCTCTCTCTCTCTCTCTCTCTCTCTCTCTCTCTCTCTCTCAAAACTAGGTGTCGTTTTCAGAGCTCGTTAAAGTCTGGGAGTGCAACTGGCAGCGAGATAGGAATTTAATGAATTTCTGTCATTATCAATATCAGTATTATCCTTGGGGTGCATCTTTAGGCTCTCTCTCTCTCTCTCTCTCTCTCTCTCTCTCTCTCTCTCTCTCTCTCTCTCTCTCTCTCTCAACGCACAGCACAAAATATTAAATCGTTGTCGAATATTATGTTTACAAGACGCTGATCAGGAGTCAATTTCTCTCTCTCTCTCTCTCTCTCTCTCTCTCTCTCAGGCTTATTGGGAATTCTCGGCAAGTTACGGAGATCACGAAAGACCTGTATATCTACTTGCTTATGAGAAAACGCAGGAGTTATGCAATGTAGGTTGTAGGTTATGTTGCCAACGTAATGAACCAGCTGTCATGCACGTTTGGTTTTGATTATATAATATATATATTATATATATTATATATATATATATATATATATATATATATATATATATATATATATATATATATATATATATATGTGTGTATGTGTGTATATATGTATATATATATATATATATATATATGTATATATGTATATATATATATAGTATATATAATATATTTATATATATATGTACATACATGTATATATATAATTATATTTTACATATACATATATATATGTATATGTATAGACAGTGAATGCTAGTCTATTTATACGGTATATAAACATTCATAATGTATCTGTCTGTGTGTGTGTGCATACTTCATAACGTACATAGAAGGAGCTATTTATACATCCTGTTCCGGTATGAAGTCCCATATTTAGTTGCGAGTCGCCGGGTGCTCTCTCTCTCTCTCTCTCTCTCTCTCTCTCTCTCTCTGTCCGTCCGTCCCCATAAATTATGGAGCAGGAAATCCATACTGCGAGTTTCATTGGAACTTCAAGTTGCTAGTCACTGTCGCCTCCGTCTTGAGCATTTATTTTTGGAGTGAATTTGGTTTTTTTTTTTTGGAGGGAATTTGGTTTATTTTTTTGGAGGGAGTTTGGTTTCTTTGTTTGGAGGGAGTTTGGTTTGTTTGTTTGGAGGGAATTTGGTTTATTTTTTGGAGGGAATTTGGTTTGTTTATTTGGAGTGAATTTGTTTTAATTTTTGAGGGAGTTTGGTTTGTCTATTTGGAGTGAATTTGGTTTATGTTTTGGTGAGAGTTTGGTTTATTCTTGGAATGAATTTGTTTTTTTAAGGGAATTTGGTTTATTTTTTGGAGTGAATTTTGTTTTTATTAGGAGTGAATTTGATTTATATTTGGAGTGAATTTGGTTTATATTTGTAGTGAATATTGTTAGTTTTGGAGTGAATTTGGTTTAGGTTTGGAGTAAATTAGTTAGTTTTTTAGAATTTGATGTATTTTTTAAGTGAATTATTTTAAGTTTTTGGGAATTGTTTTATTTTTGAAGTTTATTTGCATTACTGAGTCCTTTGTAGTCATGGATGTTATGTTGGCCGTCTGCATTTCCAGTTACTCTCTCTCTCTCTCTCTCTCTCTCTCTCTCTCTCTCTCTCTCTCTCTCTCTCTCTCTCTCTCTCTCTGACACACACACTAACCGTCTCTCATCCATCATAGGGAGACATGTTTTTCCTCTGATCCTTCCGTTTAAATAGCAATTCTCTCTCTCTCTCTCTCTCTCTCTCTCTCTCTCTCTCTCTCTCTCTGTGCCTCTGCAGATTGAAGTGACAGACTACAACCTATTTTTTTAGCCGGAAGTGAGACTGAGTGCTATCTAATGACAGCCTTGCATATCCTCCATTTGTGCTGGATGAGTGCCAAGGAATGAAGAGAGGTTGAACCGCAGCCTTTTTTTTTTCCTCTCTCTCTCTCTCTCTCTCTCTCTCTCTCTCTCTCTCTCTCTCTCTCTCTCTCTCTCTCTGTTTGCGAGGAGGAATCCTTCTTCTTCTTCTTCTTCTTCTTCTTCTTCTTCTTCTTCTTCTTCTTCTTCTTCTTCTTCTTCCTTTTTGACCACTCCTCGGAATGATTCGAGGAAAGTGTTGATGCAGGCGGGAGAATTTTCTGCTGAAAGTGAGTTTGAGATTTGAGAGCCAAAATGCGTGATTTGCATTTATTTTATTTTTTTTTTATTTTTTTTTTTTTTTTGTGTCTCTGAATAGATCCTTTTATGAAGTGACATGAGTAAGAGCAGTCGCTCAGCATTTGCCTTTTGTTTCGATGACATGCATAGAGTTGTCTGCAGCGTTGCGGCTGTCCGGTGCTTGGATGGGTTTCCATGAATAAGTGCAAAGAGCTGTCGCCGCATGAGTAGCTGTTTCAGTCTGGTGTGCTTAGTTGTGGGACTGGCAACTTCACTCCAAAAAGCTGTACGTATAAAAAACATTTATGAAACTTGCAATAGACCTTAGGGGTTTGATGTTTGAGAGACTGAGGTTTTAGAGTGATATCCAAGAAGTCAACTGAGCTTCAGTCCGTAGGGGGTTAGTGCCATCAGTGCGCCTCATGTGGTGCACTGTAGGCGTTACTTAAGGTTCTTTGCAGCGTCTTTCAGTTCTTTTACCGTACCTCCTTTCATATTGTCTTTCTTCCGTCTGACTTTGCATCCTCTCTAACAATTATTGTTTCATAGTGCAACTGCGAGATTTTCCTCCTGTTACACCTTTCAAGCCTCCTTTCTGCCAATTTCCGTTTCAGCGCTGAATGACCTCGTATGTCCCAGCGCTTGAACTTTGGCCCGAATTCCATATTCCTATTCCTTCCATCACATTCAGGTCACATTCTCATTCGGCATGTTAACTGGCTTTATTCCGTCGTGCCCAAGCGGGGCATATTGCTTGCAGAGAAATGTGTATTTGGAGTTTGTAGTGACAGGCGCACATAACCTAACGTCTCCAGACCTTTACCTTTGTCTAGTATCAGATTTTATTGTAATAATTTACAGTATAAACCTAATGTCTAGTATCAGATTTTATTGTAATTATTTATATATATATATATATATATATATATATATATATATATATATATATATATATATATATATATATATATATATATATATACACATACACACACACACACACACACACACACACACACACACACACACGGTAATAATATCATTATATTTAATTCTATTTTATTTCTTAAAATTGGGGAAGGCAATGCTTCACACACAACTGTCTGTGGAGTTGGTACGTTAACAAAATAGCTTGAAAACAGGGGAACGGTTTGTGGGTAAACTTGGTCAGTTTTATGTGGATATCGAAGGATTGTCCATTTGTGATCAGTGAAACTTTTTTTTTTTTTTTCGGCAAAGCCGGAACCTATCCGGTCTATTTACATCATGAAAAATTAAATGATGCCTTTCTCTCTCTCTCTCTCTCTCTCTCTCTCTCTCTCTCTCTCTCTCTCTCTCTGAGAGAGAGAGAGAGAGCGAGCGAGCAACCAAAAAAACAAAAGATACTATTTTTCAACTTTGCAAAACTCCTTGCATGGAGAGAGCTTTAACCAAAAATCTTCCGGTAGCGGTAGAAATTCGCCCTATAAGTTTTAATTTCCCTTGAGGTGAAGACTGATTAAAATGTTATTAAATTCCTCTTCTGTAACAAGAGCGGTTTAGGGATGAAGTCTAGACAGTGCAGAAATTGCATTTGCTGGATGCAATTGAATCCAAAAATAATAATGGATTTTTTTTTTTTTAGATGACGGTAAATTTCCGCAACCGATATCATGGAAGTTAATGGTGATTGGTTGCTCATGCTTCTCGTCTCCCACGATAGGTTGCAGTGATATCAGATGCAGATATTTACCGTCAGTTCTTAGAAAAGAGAAATATATATTTATATATATATATATATGTGTGTATATATATATATATATATATGTAAATATATATGTTTGTGTGTGTTGTGTGTGTGTAACTGTATATATATGTAAATATATATGTTTCTAAAAATATATATATATATATATATATATATATATATATATATATATATATATATATATATATATATATATATATATATGTGTGTGTGTGTGTGTGTGTGTGTTTTGTAAATTGTGTATGTATATAATGTACATGTGAATGTGCGTGCGTTTGTATGTTATGTTGTGAGTGGAGTAAATACCTGTTTTGCCAGGTTGGAATATAAACGTAAAACCTTTCCGGGACAAGAAGTATCCTTTGCGACAGATGAAGGTCACTTCTCATTATCGGTTGTTTTATAATGCCATGGGTGTTTCCAATTAGTCTGGTCTGTAGCTTCCTTCCTGGATAAGTAGCATTATGGAGAGAGAGAGAGAGATTGATTTTGTTCTCATCCGCTTAAAACAATATGGCTAGCTTATTAACTCATAAGTTTATTTCCTGAATTTTTATTGCGTGATTGGTATAACAAAGTGCCTTCAACTTCAGTAGATGTTTATCTTCCATTTGATTGTTTAAACTTTCGTATTTTTAGATTAATACGCATGATATGAACTTATTCAGAACGATTATTTATACAGTGATGCTAAGGCATGCGGCGCAGCATGAAATATGCAATCGCCAAATTGATTCGATTGTATTTCTTCCCGATTTTAAGTTTTTTTCGAGCAGTGATGGTATATGAAGGATCAGATTCTGAGTCTTGAGACGACAAATTTGAAAGTGAAGCTTGTACTGTCTTTTACGTAAGATCTTGTGTAAATGTTGTAATACACACTTATTTGTAATCTGCATACACGCGTATTTGTAATTTACGTCACGAGCGCCAAACTTGAAACGTTTGTCCATCCGTGGAAATTCGCTCGAGATTGTATCCCGAACTCATTTGTATGTGCTTGCGTTTGTGAGAGAGAGAGAGAGAGAGAGAGAGAGAGAGAGAGAGAGAGAGAGATTTCCATTGGCCGAAGTCAGTGATGTCCCAGTATGTCTGAGGCCTCTGAATGGAGAGGATATTTTGAAAGAGACAGGTTTGGAGAATTTCTCTCTCTCTCTCTCTCTCTCTCTCTCTCTCTCTCTCTCTCTCTAAAAACATGCTTTGGACATGAAAAAAAACTCTCTCTCTCTCTCTCTCTCTCTCTCTCTCTCTCTCTCTCTCTCTCTCTTATACACATGAAAAAAAAAGTATGCTTATATTAATGAAATAAGGGTGTTCTCTCTCTCTCTCTCTCTCTCTCTCTCTCTCTCTCTCTCTCCCAAAAAGTATGCTTATATTAATGAAATAAGGTTCTCTCTCTCTCTCACACTGAGGGACCTCAACCTCTCTCTCTCTCTCTCTCTCTCTCTCTCTCTCTCTCTCTCTCCAAAACAGTCTGCTTATTCACAAAAATGAAAAAACAGTATTCTCTCTCTCTCTCTCTCTCTCTCTCTCTCTCTCAAAAAAAAGTATGCTTATATTAATGAAATAAGGGTGTTTATCTCTCTCTCTCTCTCTCTCTCTCTCTCTCTCTCTCTCTCTCTCTCTGCTTATATTAATGAAAAGTATCTCTCTCTCTCTCTCTCTCTCTCTCCCCAAAAAGTATGCTTATATTAATGAAATAAGGGTGTTAAGGGTGTCTCTCTCTCTCTCTCTCTCTCTAATGAAATCTCTCTCTCTCTCTCTCTCTCTCTCTCTCTCTCTCTCTCTCTCTCAAAAAATATGCAAAAAGTATGCTTATACACATGAAAATAGCATTCTCTCTCTCTCTCTCTCTCTTCTCTCTCCAAAAAATATGCTTATTCACAAAAATGAAATATGTTTATCTCTCTCTCTCTCTCTCTCTCTCTCTCTCTCTCTCTTCTCTCTCCAAAAATATGCTCACAAAAAAATGCTCTCTCTCTCTCTCTCTCTCTCTCTCTCAGCTCTCTCTCTCTCTCTCCTCTTTACTCAGCTGTACCCCAGCCCCCAGCCCCCCAAAAAAAACAAAAATAAAAAAATAAAAAAAAATTAAGTTGAACGTAAACGGAAGCAAAATGGAAGGCGCGGAAATTCTGGGGGAGATTGCGTGTGCACGAGGAATCCCCAGCACCGGCAGCGGTGTTCGTGGCCAGCATTAATAAATCCTCATCCCCGGTCTCCGTGGAACCACAAATTAAAGCATTTGGACGGGAAAACCTCAAGGCTCCGCTGGGGACACCCTCCAGTGCAGAGCCGTTTCGAGGGGAGGAGAGAAAGCGAGGGGAAGTGGAGGAGAGAAAGCGAGGGGAAGTGGAGGAGAGAAAGCGAGGGGAAGTGGAGGGGAGAAAGCTAGGTAAAGAGGAGAGAAAGGGAGGTAAGGAGCGCAAGCAGGAGAGAAAGTGAAGGATGGAAAGAGGAGAAAGAAGGGAGGGAAAGTGAAGGGAAAGAGGGGGAAAAAGGGGAGGGAACGTGAGAGAGATAGGGAGGGAAAGTGAAGGAGAAGAAAGGGAGGGAAATTGAAGGAGAAGAAAGTGAGGGAAATTGGAGGAGAAGAAATGGAGGGAAAGTGAAGGAGAAGAAAGCGAAGGAGAAGAAAGCGAAGGAAAATGAAGGAGAGAAAGGGATGGAATGAGGAGGAGAGAAAGGGAGGAAAGTGAAGGAGAGAAAGGGAGGGAAAGTGAAGGAGAAAAGGGAGGGAAAGTGACGGAGAGAAATGGATTGAAAGTGAAGGAGAGAAAGGGAGGAAAACAAAGAAGGGAATGAGGAGAAAATGAGGGAAAGTGAAGAAAGGAAATTAGAGGGAGAAAGGCAAATTGTGAATAGGCTATGCTCTGTGGTGTAGGTGGGAATTGGGGGGGGGGGTGAAATTCATCTCTTTCTTACTCCCTCACTTCTACCTCCCTTCTACCTCCCTTCCCTACTACCTCCCTCACTTTCACATCCATCCCTTCTACCTCCCTCACTTCTATCCCCTTCCCTGTACCTAACTCACTTCTTCCTCCTTTGCTTTTTTCCTAACATTTTTTTCCTCCTTTCCTTCATATCTCCTTCCCTTCTTCCCCCGTCCTTCTACTTCCCGCTTCTCCCTTCCTTTCTACATCCCTCCCTTCTTCCTCCTTTCCTTGTACCTCACTGTTTTCCCTCCCACCTTCTCCTCCTTCCCTTTCTATCTCCTTTCCTTCTATCTTCCATGCCTTTACTTCCCATCCCTTCTACCTCCCAACCTTCATCCTCCCTCCGTTTTTCCTCCCTCCCTTCTACCTCACATCCTTCTTCCTCCCTCAATCCTCCCTCCCTCTCTTAATTCCCATCCCTTTTACCTTCCTCCCTTTGCCTCCCATCCCTTTTACCTCCCTTTACCTCCCTCCCTTTATCTCCCATCGCTTTTACCTCCCTCCCTTTATCTCCCATCCGTTTTACCTCCCACCATTTACATCCCATCCCTTTACCTCCTTTTATCCTCCCCCTCCTCCCTTGCCTCCCATCCCTTTATCTCTCATCCCTTTTACCTACCTCTCATTGCCTCCCATCCATTTTTACCTCCCTCCCTTTACCTCCCATCCATTTTTACCTCCCATCGCTTTTACCTCCCATCCCTTTTCCTCCCATCCCTTTTACCTCCCATCACCTCCCTCCCTTTATCTCCCATCGCTTTTACTCCCATCCCTTTTACCTCCCATCGCTTTTACCTCCATCCCTTTGCCTCCCATCCCTTTTATCTCCCTTTACTTCCCATTCCTTTTGCCCTTTCCCCCCCCACTTCCCATTCTTGGTGCCCTTTCCCCCCTCCTACCTCCCATCCCTTCTACCTCCCTTCCTCCCCATTTCATTCCCTCCCTCCCTCTCCTTGACGAATCCTTGTGATCTCCCTCACCCGTCATGGAGTTCCTCTTGAAGCCTAGCTTTCGCTTCTTTTGTTTCTCTGTGGCACCAGGTGGAAACCTCTTGGATCAAAAATACCATGGCCTCCGGTTCAGGTGCGTCGGTAACTCCGCGGATTTACCTGTGTATTCCGTTTTGATGTATTGGTTATGGGGCGGGGGAGTTTTCTTTATTTGCGGGGGCGGGGGTCGAGGGTCGAGGTTTTATGTCAGGTTTTAGTTTTTTATTATCGAAACAATTTAGCGGTCTGTTTGGGCGTTCTCGAGTTTAGGAAGTTTGTTACGCGAGGATGGAACAGTCAGGCGAATTATGAATATATATATATATATATATATATATATATATATATATATATATATATATATATATATATATATATATATATATATATATATATATATTTCATAGTTCTGAAGTTAATTTTTTTCTTTGAATTTTTGTCACATGCAACAATAGTTTTTTCATAAATATCATTTATGCAAGTAAAATTTTCCTTTGATAGATAACGGTTTGTAGACCAAAATAAAA
>NC_089756.1:35431261-35441261 GCF_040412425.1 Macrobrachium rosenbergii | reverse complement strand
TTCACATGCAATAATTGCTAAGTTGAGTGTAGCCTTTTTTTCTTCACAAACAATAATTGCTAAGTTGAGCGAAGCCTTTTTTTTCTTGACAAGCAACAATTGCTAAGTTGAGCGAATTCTTTTTCTTTACAAGCAATAATTGCTAAGTTGAGCGAAATCTTTCTCTTTACAAGCAACAATTGCTAAGTTGAGCGAAGTCTTTTTCTTTACAAGCAATAATTGCTAAGTTGGGCGGAGTCTTTTTCTTTACAAGCAATAATTGCTAAGTTGAGCGAAGTCTTTTTCTTTACAAGCAATAATTGCCAAGTTGAGCGGAGTCTTTTTCTTTACAAGCAATAATTGCTAAGTTGAGCGGAGTCTTTTTTTTTACTGGCAGCAATTGCTAAGTTAAGCGAAGTCTTTTTCTTTACAAGCAATAATTACTAAGTTGAGCGAAGTCTTTTTCTTTACAAGCAATAATCGCTAAGTTGAGCGAAGTCTTTTTCTTTACAAGCAATAATCGCTAAGTTGAGCGAAGTCTTTTTCTTTACAAGCAATAATTGCTAAGTTGAGCGAAGTCTTTTTCTTTACAAGCAATAATTGCTAAGTTGAGCGAAGTCTTTTTCTTTACAAGCAATAATCGCTAAGTTGAGCGAAGTCTTTTTCTTTACAAGCAATAATCGCTAAGTTGAGCGAAGTCTTTTTCTTTACAAGCAGCAATTGCTAAGTTGAGCGAAGTCTTTTTCTTTACAAGCAATAATTGCTAAGTTGAGCGAAGTCTTTTTCTTTACAAGCAATAATCGCTAAGTCGAGCGAAGTCTTTTTCTTTACAAGCAATAATCGCTAAGTTAAGCGAAGTCTTTCTTTACAAGCAATAATTGCCAAGTTGATCGAAGTCTTTCTTTACAAGCAATAATTGCTAAGTTGAGCGAAGTCTTTTTCTTTACAAGCAATAATCGCTAAGTTGAGCGAAGTCTTTTTCTTTACAAGCAGCAATTGCTAAGTTGAGCGAGTCCTGTTTTCAACGAAGGACAAAATTTGTGACATTTGGCACAAAGCAAATGGGTGTGTCTCTATTCTCGTCTTAACCTTTTCGTTGTATTTCTCTAATTCGGTCAAGTGTCAAACATGAAATCCACCCCCTCTCTCTCTCTCTCTCTCTCTCTCTCTCTCTCTCTCTCTCTCTCTCTCTCTCTCTCTCTCTCTCTCTACCAACCAGGCAATTGGTTCCACTCCCCGAGCAGGGAAATGTACGTAAATCCGACAGGTGATTTCAAGCACAAAGTGCAAAGCTAATTGAAGTTCCTTCTGCACGGTGTGCTTAATTTACTTCTAGTTATTTGGGGAAAACAGCGGAAAGCACTTTCAAGCTTTTAGAATAACAGTGAAGGTTGAACTTAGGGTCTGCTGCTGGAAACTTTGTCAAGATTAAGTTTTTTATCGATTGCTGTAGAATGTAATACGCGCTGTAAGTAAAATGTGGAAATAAAGGCATTAATTTTTACAAGACTTGAGTGCTTATGAGTAGGTTTGCGTGAACATAAATCTTGTAGCTGTATGTACGTTATTCAGGCCTTAGGAGAAAGTAAGTGTATTAAGATCTTCCTTTTAAGGCTCTTGTGTTCGCCTTTCATAAATTACATATATATATATATATATATATATATATATATATATATATATATATATATATATATATATATATATATATATATAATGTATGTATGTGTGTGTGTGAGTATGTGCATGTATGATACATGTGTTTGTGAATATATATATATATTATATATATATATATATATATATATATATAATATATATATATATATATATATATATATATATATATATATATATATATATATATATATATATATATATATAACTCTGTGCATGCCTGACCATTGAAAGCATAAAACCCTAACATGTGCAAAGACACAATTAACACTGAATCAAGTCGTACCACCTGGAAAAAAAATGATGTAAAACATCGTAGCATCTCACCTCATCCCCTCGCATTTTAATATAGAGGAAAACAAAAACATTCCCTCGGTTCCCAAACGCCCCCCTCCCCCGTGACAATTACGTAGATTTATCATCTGCCGAAACATGGCAGCGTTTCTGGGGAGGAGAAAAACCCTTTTGAAATTCGCTGGAAACGTGTTATTGATGGCAGTGTCTGGCGATAAGAGGGGGGGTCCATTGTGAATGCCGGGTTGCACTGAGATAGAGGGTTATCAGTCGGTCCAGGGTCCCATTATTCTCCGGGAGATTTCTCTCGGTGAAAGGCCTCAGATTGATGTTAAAAAATGCAATAATAAAATGCACTGGTGTTTTCACTCAGAGGGTCGATGCTACAGAATTAGTTTGTTGGATGCGTCGCCTGAGTACTGATGTCATATATGAAAACAGTATGATGATGTTTATTCGTGAGATATCAGTTATTTTATATGCTGTGTGAGTATTGGTAGTATATATAAAAATAATGTATAATATGTATATTCTTGAAATGTCACTTATTTTTTATGCTGTGTGAGTATTGGTAGTATATGTAAAAACAATGTATATATAAAATGTATATTCGTGAAATATCACTTATTATTTATGCTATGTGAGTATTGTTATTATATGTGAAAACTATGTATATGTAAAAACAATGTATACTGTGAATATTCGTCGTTTCCAGTTATAATTACAATCTTTGTTTTGCTTTCATTCGTTTTCAGATTTCTCCTCACACAAGCATTTTTAAACTTTTATTGGTATCTTTAGTTTCTCAAGAGCATCACCAGTCAATGACTATATGTATAATATATATATATATATATATATATATATATATATATATATATATATATATATATATATATATATGTGTGTGTGTGTATATATATTTATATATATTTATATATTTTTATTATTATATATTTATATATGACACACACACATTATATATATGTATGTGTGTGTGTGTGTGTCTATGTATGTACAGTATGTATATATATATGTATGTATGTATCGTGCGTACGAATAAGAGAGAAGATTTGACGTGTTAATCTCAGTTTTTGCCTGCAACCGAAGCGAATCTGACCCAGTAGGACCCAGATGCGTCACAATCCCTATAAATAAAAAGCTTGCATTAGCAAACTTGTCCCCTCAAGCGAATTTAGTCGCTCACAGGACTCTCGAAAGTGACGAAGAAGTTAAATGAGTTCCGGAAAATAGAGGTCGATCAGACGGAACGGGGAACTCTCGAGTTTACATTCCGGGGGGCGGTAGTGCCGTCAGTGCACCTCATGCGGTGCACCGTAGGCATTACTTAAGGTTCTTTGCAGCGCGCCTTCCTTAGGCCCCTAGCTGCAACCCCTTTCGTTCCTTTTACTGTAACTCTTTTCATATTCTCTTTCTTCCATCTTACTTTCCTTAACATTCTCCTAACAACTGCCAGGTTTTCCTCCTGTTACACCTTTCAAACTTTTACTGTCACTTTCCGTTTCACCGCTGACTGACCTCATTGGTTCCAGTCCTTAGCCTTTGGCCTAAATTCTGTATCCAATTCAATTCAGCTCGAGTTTGCAATGTCTGTCTTTTCAGAATTCTGAATAGCGTAACTTTGAGTTTGCAATTCGCTTCATGCGAGAAGTCTCCCCCTTCTGCATATTAATTAACTCTCGTATGTGACTTCCAAAGAGTTACTTGTATGGAGGGAAGTGAGATGAGAAATCGAAAGTTTAAAACAAAAATAAAGCGCCTATTTAGAGACCTTATGCCCTTTTCCAGCCCGGACCCGAGGCAAGGGGAGAAGGAAGTCATCGTAGTTTTAATTGAAAATGAAAAAAGTCGTGATTTACAAAAGAGTATAATAGTTTCATGTAAGTAGAAAAAGGATTAATTTTCATCAGTTTTTCGTAATTCAGAACAGTTGTCAATTTATGGCCGTATTTTTAAGATTTGCTAAATGAAAGTTCTTACAATCCGAGGTTACATTCGATTGATTGATTGATTTCTGGCAGCTAAAACTAGCGGCACAACGCCTCACTCGGATTCAGCTTCCAGATTCGTCAAGAATCAAGATGTTCTTCGGCAGAATATAAATCAGAAGAAATCTGACCTGATTAGCTGTGGATTAACGAGGAAAATTTTACGGGAAAATACGACATCAAACAGTCGACCAAATGCCACGACATGTAACGAACACTGCCTCACAGTGTAGGCTTAAATGCCGCTGTAGCTAACGCTGAATTATAATATTGTTATCATTATTCAGAAGATGAACCCTATTCATATGGAACAAGCCCACCAAAGGGGCCGTTGGCTTGAAATTCAAGCCTCCAAAGAATATGGTGCTCATTAGAAATTGAGAGAAGGTAAAGGGAAATACAGAAAGAAGAGTTCTACTTATCAAACAGAAAAATAAATAAATTAATGAATAGATAAAAATTTATTAAAATGCAAGGGGGACAGTATTAGTGTAGTAGTGCATTGCATCTTCGCTTGGACTTCTGAAGTTCCAACTGCCCGACATCCTCTGAAGGGAGGCTGTTCCATAGTCCAACGGTGTGAGGGATAAAGGAGGACCTCTGGAACTGAGAAGTTCGACAGCGAGGCACATTTACTACATATTGGTTCAGCTGTTCAGCGAATCGGGTTGCTCTCTCGGCATTTGCATTAGAGTCAAACAATTGGATAGAATAGAATAAATATAGAATTTAGGCCAAAAGCCAAACGCCGGAACCTATGGGGTCATTCAGCGCTGAAACGGAAATTGAGAGTCAAAAGGCTTGAAAGGTGTAACAGGAGGGTAAACCTCGCAGTTGCACTATGAATCATTTGCTAGGAGAGGGTGGAAAGTAAGATGGAAGGGAGAGAATATGAAGGAAGGTACAGTAAAAGGAATGAAAGGGGCTGCAGCTAGGGGCCGAAGGGACGCTGCAAAGAACCGTAAGTAATGCCTACAGTGCACCGCATGAGGTGCACTGACGGCACTACTCCCCTACGGGGAACTATATGGAGAAGTTTGTAAAGTTGCCTGTCAAAAGGAACGGGACAAGCCACGGGAATTGGATTCCTACTGGGTGCGTTCGGGTCGAAAGGAACGATTAGACACATTTCACTGCTATAAACTGTGTACTGTGTACTCGCATTGCTGCATAAGGTTGCTTTAATCTTCTGTTGCGAGGAGTTGGTCACTGTGAATGTGTGCAGTTGTCGAAAGTATTAAGGGTAGTTAGATTATGTTATATAATATATATATATATATATATATATATATATATATATATATATATATATATATATATATATATATATGTGTGTGTGTGTATATATTTATATATATATACTTTATATATTGTATATGTATATATATTTTGTGTATGTGTTTCATCTATCTCTTATGGTACGTTGACATTGATGGGACGTATGCAAGGCTTTGGCAAATCCTTATGAAAATTATTTCTCTCTCTCTCTCTCTCTCTCTCTCTCTCTCTCTCTCTCTCTCTCTCTCTCTCAGGTGAATACACCTCATAATATATTAAAAATTACATTGATTATTGACCTTATAGACTCTCTCTCTCTCTCTCTCTCTCTCTCTCTCTCTCTCTCTCTCTCAGGTGAATATACATCATAATATGTTAAAACATGATTTTGTCATTGATTATAAACCTCTCTCTCTCTCTCTCTCTCTCTCTCTCTCTCTCTCTCTCTCTCTCTCTCTCTCTCTCTCTCTCTCTCTCAAGCGACGGGTAATGAGCAGAGAGAGAAAGGAGTTTGTGAAAACAAATATGGCGTCGAAGAACGATGACTCTGCACAGGTGGTTGATGCCATTGCAATGCCATCACGTAATGCAGTTGCAGTTGATACCTCTCTCTCTCTCTCTCTCTCTCTCTCTCTCTCTCTCTCTCTCTCTCTCTCTCTCTCCGCCAGCCATGTCATGTGAATGTACATTAGCATAAGTAATGATACTGTCCGTTATGCCGATGCCTGACGAAATATTGCTTAATTGAAATTGATGCGAGAGAGAGAGAGAGAGAGAGAGAGAGAGAGAGAGAGAGAGAGAGAGAGAGGTTTATAATCAAAGACAAAATAATGTTTTAATATGAGGTATATTCACATGAGAGAGAGAGAGAGAGAGAGTGTGTGAAAGAGAGGGTGTGTGTTTGTGTGCGTGTGTGAGAGAGAGAGAGAGTGAGAGTTTGTATGTTTATATGTGTGTGAGAAAGAGAGAGCGGGTGAGAGAAAGAGAGCGTGTGTGAGAGAGAGGATCTGTGAGAGAGAGAGCGTATGAGAGTGGGTCTGTAGAGAGAGAGAGAGAGAGATGGGGAGCTGACATGGAAACGAGATTCATTTGAGAATTGTCTTGTCTTCGTGGAGAGTGAGTTTGGATAATTTCACTCAGAATCTCGCACCCTATATATCGCTACCTTTACCTATCACTTACCCCCTTACTCGCCTATCTCTTCCATTCCCCCCTCTCCCTCTCCTCCCCCTCCCCCCTCCCATCATCTCCCTCCCATCCACGCGAGCGCCTATCTCTGCCTCCATCTTCAATCCGGACTCATAACCTTCGGAAACTGCACTTTCTAGTCCCCTGCCGCCTTGAGACCTCTCTCTCTCTATCTCTCTCTCTCTCTCTCTCTCTCTCTCTCTTACGTAAGGACCCTTAACTGGCTTTTATGTCTCCCTGTATAAAATGGATAGTGGTAATAATTCTTCTCTCATTATTCTTATGTGACTTTAGCTTGTGATTTCATGAAGGCAGTGTGTTTTCTTGTCGTCATTTACTCCTGAATTCGTTTATTTACCTTTTTCTTCAGGCTTAGAAGAATAATTCATATATATATATATATATATATATATATATATATATATATATATATATATATATATATATATATATATATATATATATATATATATATATATATATATATATATATATATATATATATATATATATATATATGTGTGTGTGTGTGTGTGTGTGTGTGTGTGTGTGCATGTAATATTACTAATGCTGATTTTTTCGTGTAAGAATTTATTTTCTTCTTTTCTGAATCAAAGTAAATAAATAATAATGTAGAATATTCGTACAGAAAGTTATACAATTATACAATTATGCCGGAGAAACAGAATATTCCTGCTCTCTCTCTCTCTCTCTCTCTCTCTCTCTCTCTCTCTCTCTCTCTCTCTCTCTCTCTCTCTCCATCCTTTGATCTTATTTGCGATGGCTGGCCATTGTATAACCGTGGTGAGTCATCCAGCTTTTCTTTTTAATGACGTGGTATTTTAAATGTGACATTAGGCGGCCTTTGATCGCCGTTATAATTACGGTCTTTTTGAGGTCATTGATTGATCGGTTCGCATCAGCTCCGGCGCTTAATGTGTATATTTAGAGGCGAGATTTTTCGGCCTTACGGTCGAGGCGTGGGTCTTCTTGACGCTGCAGTGCTGGTTAGCCTGAAATGGACTTTTTTTTTTTTTTTTTTTAGCTAAGGGTTTTTTTTTTCACTCCTTGGGGGGTGTTTCTATATGTGGGTTTTCATTTTTTTTTTATTTTTCCGTAATTTTTTATTTTACACTTCTTAGATATTTGCTAGCCTGAAATGGTTTTTTTTTAGCTAAAGGAATTTTTCTTTCGCGCCTTGTGGATGTTTCGATGTGTGGGTTTTCTTATTTTGTTTTTTTTTCTTATTTCCTTCAATTTTTATTTTAAACTTTTTAGACATTTGCTAGCCTGAATTTTTTTTTTTTAGCCAAGAGAATGTTTTTTACACGCCTTGTCGGATTTTTTAAAGTGTGAGTTTTTATATATTGTTTTTTTTTAACATTTCCTCCATTTTTCATTCTACACTTTTTAGACATTTGCTAGCCTGAAATGGTTTTTTTTTTTTTTGCCAAGGGAATGTTTTATTCGCGCCTTGTTGGATTTTTGGATATGTGGGTTTTCATATATTGTTTTTTCATATTTCCTTCAATTTTTATTGTACACTTTTTAGACATTTACTAGCCTGAAAAAAAAAAATTATTTTTAGGTAAGGGAATGTTTTTTGACGCCTTGTGGGATTGTTGGATTTGTGGTTTTTCTTCATATTTTTTTCGTGTTTGCTTCGTTTTTCATTATACACTTTTTAGACATTTGCTAGCCTGAAATGGCCTGTTTTTTTTTTTTTTTATTTTAGCTAAGGGTATTTTTTCGTGCCTTGTGGAATATTTCAGTGTGTGGCTTTTTCTTATTTTTTCTTATTTCCTTCATTTTTTATTTTACACTTTTGTGAATATTTCCTGAAACATTTTATAGCTCTTAGTAACAGGAGTAAGTTTTAAATATTTTATTACCTCTATTTTGGTTAATTCAGTGACTCATTTAAAAATAATGGTAGTTATACAAAAACCATACTAATAATAAATAAGGTAATTGATGTAGAATTGTAACCTTGAAATACTGTATCACACAGTCGCTTGCAAAACCCATCAAAGCATTATTACAAGCACTTGCATTTGCATATACTGATTTTGTGAGGACACGTGCATGCATGGAAATCGGGTGCATTTGTACAAATGCAAGAAACATATTCAGCATTAGATGTGTTGCCGGTGATTGTAAAAGCGTTCTATGGTCTGTGTTTTTAAGAATCCAATACCTTTAAGGGAACCGGCTTTTTGCCTGAAAAGGAGATATCGCCACCTCTCTCTCTCTCTCTCTCTCTCTCTCTCTCTACTACATATATATATATATATATATATATATATATATATATATATATATATATATATATATATATATATATATATATAATATAAATATATATAAATATATATATATATATATATATATATATATATATATATATATATATTTATATATGTGTACATATATATATATATTATATTATATATATATATATTTGTGTATATAATATATATATATATATATATATATATATATATATATATATATTTGTGTATATTATATTTATATATGTATATAAATATAATTATAAATATATATATATACATATATATTTATATATACATACATACACATACAATCACAGGGCTATTGAAAGGTTCACCTTCCGTCACAAAACCAAAGGTCACCTTCGCCATCCTTTCATTTTGTTATTTTACCTCATTAGTTGGAAATGACGTGGCAGTGTTTCACGAGAACCATTTTTAGGGAGGGCTTTACGTATTCCTGCAAGAGAGGGCCTTGGGGAAGGGAGGGGGCGGTTGTGGGAGGGGTTCGCGCCCCAGTTTAAGTGGGGAGGGGTGTGGGCGGGGGATCATCTGTCTTCGGCCATATCAGGAGGGTGACCCTACGCCTTTAATGCCACATGGTAGAATTTCGCCGGGGAGGGACTTGGGTTTTCCTTCCACCGGAGGATTTTGAAGGAATAAAGATTTAGATTGTGTGGTATTTAGATTAATATTCATATTGTGTAATATTAAATTGTGTAGTATTACGATTGTGTGATATTTAGATTGTGTAATATTTAGGTAGGGGTGATATGTAGATTGTGTAATATTAAGATTGTGTAAAATTTTGGATGTGTAATATTTAGATTGTGTAACGTTAAGATTGTGTAATATTTAGACAGGGTTAGTATTTAGCTTGTGTAATATTAAGATTGTGTAAAATTTGGAGTGCGTAATATTTAGGTTGTTTAACATCAAGATTCTGTAATTTTTAGATTGTGTAATATTAAAGTTTATAGGAAATTCAGTCATTTATTCAGTTCTTTGAGTACCAGATAGGTGAATCTGAGATTCTGAGTTATCTCTTGTTCAGTAGAGAAGTATGAGTACCTAGGTTTTTTCCCTTATGAGAATAAAACGATTTAATTTTGATGTATTTTATTGTTATTTTATCTTATTTTTTATTCATCGAGTTTTTATAAAACAAAAGGCGTATGCAAGAAATGCAAGAGTACAGATTTATCCTCCGAATCAAATCAGAATATCGAGGAATTTAATCACTATTATATGAGCATTTTAGATTTTTATTTGTTTTAATTGTCA
>NC_089756.1:35376261-35426261 GCF_040412425.1 Macrobrachium rosenbergii | reverse complement strand
GGCGAAGCCTGGTTCCGTGGAAAATGTATCGGGAACCGTCTGTCGGCCGTGAACGGAAGGTGTGGAGTTCTTCATATCTGTCTCCGAAATAAATCAGTGATATATATATATATATATATATATATATATATATATATATATATATATATATATATATAAGATTAAATAGGGTTGTTTCCTGAGCCTTAGATTAGATTAGGTTGTTTCCTGAGCCTTAGATTAGCTAAGGTTGTTTCCTAAGCTTTAGGTTAGATAAGGTTGTTGACTGAGCCTTAGATTAGGTAAGGTTTCCTAAACTTTAGGATTAGTTAAGGTTGTTTTCTGAGCCTTAGATTAGTTGAGGTTGTTTCCTAAGCCTTAGATTTGGTAAGGTTGTTTTCTGAGCCTTAGATTAGATAAGGTTGTTCTCTGAGCCTTAGATTAAATGATGTTGTTTCCTAAGCCTGAGATTAGATAAGGTTGTTTCCTGAGCCTTAGATTAGATAAGGTTGTTTCCTGAGCCTCAGATTAGATTAGGTTGTTGCCTGAGCCTTAGATTAGATAAGGTTGTTTCCTGAGCCTTAGATTAGATAATGTTGTTTCCTGAGCCTTAGATTAGATAAGGTTGTTTCCTAAGCTTTAGGTTAGATAAGGTTGTTGACTGAGCCTTAGATTAGGTAAGGTTTCCTAAACTTTTGGATTAGTTAAGGTTGTTTTCTGAGCCTCAGATTAGTTAAGGTTGTTTCCTAAGCCTTAGATTAGATAAGGTTGTTTCGTGAGCCTTAGATTAGCTAAGGTTGTTTCCTAAGCCTTAGAAAACCAACATATTACGGTCAGTGCATCACCGGAAGTTTCATAGACGTCAGTCGACCAGACTTCTTTGTTTATCCAATAATGTCGGTCTTGAGGCAACAACAAATCTGACCTGAATTATCGATTGTACAACATCTTGCGTGTCTGCAACAGCGGTTTCCAAAACACACAGGCGCGCGAGAGCGCCCTGTGAAGGGGAAACAGCGTCTAGACTGGATTTCCAGGGTAAGGTGGTTTCTCCCTCTCGTGGTTCCTCTCTCGTGGTTCCTCTCTTGTGGTTCCTCTCTTGTTTTCTCTCTTGTGGTTCCTCTCTTGTTGTTTCTTTATCGTGGTTCCTCTTTTCTGGTTCCTCTCTTCTGGTTCCTCTCTCGTGGTACCTTTATTCTGGTTCCTCTCTTTTGGTTTCTCTCTCGTGGTTCCTTTATTCTGGTTCCTCACTTTTGGTTTCTCTCTCGTGGTTCCTCTTCTGGTTCCTCTCTCGTGGTTCCTCTCTTCTGGTTCCTCTGTTGATACCGGGTTTTCGTCCGCAGAATTGAGGATAAGCTTTAGGTCCGAAAGCGTGTTTGTATGTAAGTTAGGGGCATAAGAGATCGTAGTTTGTATGTGTGTGTGTGCGTATGAAATGGTTTTGTATTTCCTCGAATGGGCTTTGTATAAAACAGCTTTTGTTTTGCGGAAGTGCGCGTGTTTGAGAGGTATGTTTTTGTGTGGAACAGAGAGAAATATGGTTGATGCGCACCGTGCTTACTCTGGAGTTGTGATTTGAATGACCTGAATTTTATTATAATGCGTTATATGTTTTTGAGGCAGTGTCCGGTAGCTAACGTGAACAATAAATGCAAAAATAACATGAAGGAAAGTAAAAAGTACTCTCAATGCAGTCAGGTTCCATTTGAACATTCCCAGAAAAAAAAAAAAAAAAAAAAAAAAAACCTTTTGCCTGCCTAATGGTGCCGTAAACGCCATCGCCCGGAAGGTCTCAAAAAATACGACTTTGACACTAAATATTGAAAGAGATTTTTCTAACATTCTGAGGGACGTGCATTGGTCGGATGGATTTTCCCAGAGCTGACGAATTTAAGAGGCCTGAGACTTCTTACGCCCGCCTTTACGCCGTTGCCTATGATTCCGTAAGAGCGTTATCATACCAGATGCTTTGGGATATTGGGAATACATCCGGGGGAATAGGACCCCCCTCCCTCCTTCCCCCGAGGGGAGCTCCTTGTCCTTTCTCTCCCCTCTTCCCATAGGATTAGGGAGGACGTACCCTTTTTGCGAGCAGCGGCGGAGGAGCGTATACTCTGCAGGCGTAGGGGAACGGTTGCGGGGGGAATGGTTGGAAGGGGCGGGGAGATGGGGGTTCCAACAGTAGCAATTTAAGTATTGATTCTTACGGGGAAGTTACTTCCCGTAGGGGGGATGCAAACGAAGAAGAGTGGACATTTGACCGAGTCATGCTAATAGAAGTGTCAACTTCGTATCGTCTGGCTTTCGCAAAATTTTGCGTCCGTGTAAATATTCTAGAACAGGTTTTTACACAGTGGCCCGGAATTTTCGGAAAATGTGTCAATCCCGATTGGCTCTCAGTTTTTCAGACATAACGTGGGTCGGTGTATAGGTAAAGTTTTCACGATGTTTGTTTGCTGAATAGATTTATAAATTGTTTCGAAATGTTAAAACATATGTTGGGCAGTTTGCCCCGAATGCTAGACGAAAGTTAAATCGCCCATTTGTCTGTCGTTAGGTACAAAGGCAAGTTGGTGTCAGTGACTCTCCCACTAATATGAAATGGATTCTGCAATTGGCTGTTATATTTGTTTATAAATATAACAGATGTATATTTATATATATCTATATATATATATATATATATATATATATATATATATATATATATATATATATATATATATATATATATATATATATATATATACATACATATACGCTCACACTTCTTTTCATCATTATGTAATTTGGATTGTTTATGGCAGTTTGAATTCCATTAGAAATTAAATCTCTTCGATTTTACCTTTTTTTTTTTCAACATTGACCATTAGAATTCTAGTCTATTATAAACTCATTGTTTTCATTCACTCTCATCATAGTGCTGAATGACCCTGTGGGTCCCAGTGCTTGGCTTTATGCCTAAATCACATATTCCATTCCAAAATTGTCAGAGACATATGTTCAACCATCCCTTGTCGATTTTATGAAGAACAGTTGGTTAATAGTTAGGAATTTTGGGTGAATGTTATTCCTGATGTGTTTTGGGGGACATTTGTACCAACATTATTGCTGTGGAAAACGCTTAGCGAATTTTTTATATATTAAAGAGGACAGTAACTTGTTCGTTTTTTAGTTTTCTTTAAAAGAAAACTATTGTGCCGGCTTTGTCTGTCTGTCCGCACTTTACTCCGTCCGCACTTTTTTCTGTCCGCCCTCAGATCTTAAAAACTACTGAGGCTAGAGGGCTGCAAATTGGTATGTTGATCATCCACCTTCCAATCATCAAACATACCAAATTGCAGCCCTCTAGCCTCCTCAGTAGTTTTTATTTTATTTAGGGTTAAAGTTAGCTATAATCGTTCTTCTGGCAACGATATAGGATAGGCCACCACCGTTCCTTGGTTAAAGTTAAAGTTTCTATTTTCGGTGGCCTTGATTATGCGCTGTAGCGGCTGTACAGAAAACTCGATTGCGCCGAAGAAACTTCGGCGCAATTTTTACTTATTTTCCACGTGGCCACTCAGTAAAATAAATTATGAATTGGTCTTTTGTTAATTTACATTTATCAAATCAAATGACTCATTTTTAGTGGTTAGATTTGTAAAGTTATTTTTTTAGAAGATCCACCGGTTACTAAGGAGTTTAACGAGTTGTTAATTAGTTTGCTTTAAGTACTGGTTACACTGTCTTCAGTTGTTCTAATAACTGATGATGCCACTCCATTAATTTATTAATGCCTCGATAGTTACACAACACTCTCTCTCTCTCTCTCTCTCTCTCTCTCTCTCTCTCTCTCTCTCTCTCTCTCTCTCTCTCTCTCTCTCTCAAAACAAAATATAATTTTTCGTGCGCATGATCTTAAATTTCTCTCTCTCTTAATCTCTCTCTCTCTCTCTCTCTCTCTCTCTCTCTCTCTCTCTCTCTCTCTCTCTCTCAAAACAAAATATAATTTTTCGTGTTACATGATCTTAAAGGAGTTTCTCTCTCTCTCTCTCTCTCTCTCTCTCTCTCTCTCTCTCTCTCTCTCTCTCTCTCTCTCTCAAAACAAAATATAATTTTTCGTGCGCATGATCTTAAAGGAGTTTCTCTCTCTCTCTCTCTCTCTCTCTCTCTCTCAAAACAAAATATAATTTTCGTGCACATGATCTTAAAGGAGTTTCTCTCTCTCTCTCTCTCTCTCTCTCTCTCTCTCTCTCTCTCTCTCTCTCAAAACAAAATATAATTTTTCGTGCGCAGGATGTACAAGGAGGTTGCTGTCACATTCATTCTTATTCCGAGCAAGTTCCTCATCGATGACCGGTCTTAATTAGTTTTCTTAATCTTGTTTTTGTCGTCTTGGCTTCTCCAAGGAAGTGCTGTTGTTGCGGGCCGCCCTTTCGAAACACACTTTTAAATGCAGCGTGTCTCCCGATTAGCTGGCATTTAAACAACATACCCTTCACGGAGCCGTTGATTAAAAAAATGAAAAAAAAAGCGGGGTTTTCGGTAGGACGGTTCCTGCGGTCAGAGTTCAAGGTTGAGGGCTGAGGCCTTCACCTATATGTGGGACGAGGGAGGTATAGAAGCTGCGGGTTGTCTCTTTGGATTATAGAAAATATTCACGTTTTCTCCTTTACTTTCTTGAGACTACGCAAGGTCCTTTAAGTATACGCAGAGTATATTTGAAGGACCTTGAGACTATCTATATTCTGCGACTGGAATAGATTCTACTTCCGATTAAAAATCTTGTTGAGCCTTTCACATTTGGACATTGAATTCTAGACACCCCTCCCCTCCCTCTCTCTCTCTTCTTCTCCCCATCACGTTTGTGTGTCACAGTCTTCTCGTCTCCCCCTCCCCCTTTCCTTCAATTCCCTTTCACCATTGTCTCTTTTATAGCCATGAGCTATAGCTAACTCTTCAACTCCTAACTACGGCAAGGGATGTGAAGCCATCTTTGCAAAAATATTGGCTGTGAATGTCACCTTTGAGCTCATCGCTTTGGCTTGAGGGACAGATCTAATGCTTATTTAGGGCGAGAATGATTGACGCGTGACACTCCAACTTGAAGATAAATCTATGAAGTGCATTCCATTCGTGAAATGATATTAGAAGGTCACGGCCGTTTGACCCTCCAAGAATTTTTACCCACCTACAGAATTCTTTCGTAGAATTTAACCCCCCCCCCATAGAAAGACATTTTAAAAAGTCCCACGTAGCATTTAACCCCATAGACAATTTAAAAGTCCCACGTAGCATTTAATCCCATAGACAATTTAAAAGTTCCACATAGCATTTAATTCCCTTAGGAAGCCTTGTTGTTCCAAGTAGCATTTAACCCCCCCAAAAAAGCCCTTTAAAATGCCTCATATGGCATTTAACCCCCATAGAAAGCCCTTTAAAATGTCCCACGTAGCATTCAACCCTCATAGAAAGCCATTTAAAATGTCCCACGTTGGTTTAACCCTCATAATAAGCCATTTAAAATGTCCCATATAGCATTTAACCCCTTTAGGAAGCCCTTTGATATCCCAAGTAACATTTAGCCCCAACAGAAAGCCCTTTAAAATGCCCCGTATGGCATTTACCCTCTATAGAAGGCCATCTAAAATATCCCACATAACATTTAACCTCAGTAGAAAGCAATTCAAAATTTCCCACGTAGCTTTTAACCCTTTATAGAAAGCCCTTTAAAATGTCCCACATAGCATTTATCCCCATTAGAAAACCATTTAAAATGTTCCATATGGCATTTATCCCCATAGAAAGCCATTTAAAATGTCCCACGCAACATTTAACCCCCAACCATCTAAAATGTCCAGCATAGCTGTTAACCCTCCCTAGAAAGCCCCGATGTCCCATTTAGCACTTAACCCCCTTAGAAACCCCTTTAAAATGTCCCACGTAGCATTTAACCTCCATAGAAAGCCGTTTAATTTATCCCAAGTAACACATGACCCCAAAGAAAGCCATTTAAAATGTCCCACGTAGCATTTAACCCCCATAGAAAGCCGTTTAACTTATCCCAAGTAACACATGACCCCAAAGAAAGCCATTTAAAATGTCCCACGCAGCATTTAACCCCCATAGAAAACCCTTTGAAATGCCCCATTTAGCATTTAACCCTCATAGAAAGCCCTTTTAAAAGCCCCACCCTCTCTTCCTGCTGTGGCTGTGATAGCGTCCGCTCTCCCAGCCACATTATGGAAGCTTGTCTCGTATTCCTTCCCTCCGCTTTTAATGGTGTGATGAATAGAGCGCCCGACTGCGGTCTGAATACTGAAGGTTGAAAGTTCGCGTCAGTGGAAGAAGGATTATTGGCTCTTTGGAAACTTGTGGAAGTGGTCGTGTTGGCAGTCGGCTGTCTTGCGGTTTTGTCCTTTCGTTAGTTTCAAGGAGCAGCTCTCGGTAGTTATGTCAGCAGTGGTTATATTAGGAGTATTTTTTTTTTTTTCGATGGTCTTCCGTTTCTGTTTTCCTGGAAGAGTTTTCATACGAGTTGCGTTCCGAATTTTATCTTATTTTTTTTTTTTATTTCTCTCGTAAGTTTGTTCTTTAATCCATTGTTTCTCTTTTCGTACTGGGTGACATTTTGCTTTTCAAACTGGGGTTGTAGTTTTGCTAATAATAATAATAATAATAATAATAATAATAATAATAATAATAATAATAATAATAATAATGATAGGAGTAGTAGTAACAACTATGATCCTATCGAAAGGATAGTCTTACAAGCGCTGACAAACTCTACGATGCATTAACCAAAAACCTCTCACTGCTGTCACCTTTCGCTTGGTGTCACTCGAAGGACGAAAGCAGATGATCAATATCGTGAGTCACTGGAAACTATTGTTTTGTCAGTATCACGAATAAATCGAACTCCGTGTATTCTCCCTCGTCACAAGTAAATTAAATTGTTTTTTCAGTACGACGAGATAAAGATAACTAATTTTTTGCCTAATTAGATAGAAACTTTATATATTCACTCTTCCTTTCCTGACTCATTTCACATTGTTATTGTTTTCGCAATTACGGTCGCTAATGATAACGACGCAAATATCCTAATTTCCCCCCCCCCTCCCCTCTCGGTTCCCAAGTCTGCCGGGCAGACTCATTTGAGAAACAAACAGAAAATGATGACAAACAAATAAGAAATAGAGGCGAGGGCGGGCCAGACGGGGCAACAGAGCACAACACCCCCAAATGAGGTAAATAGGCCCTGTTGTTTTTCTGCTACTTACTGCTGCAGTGAGACAAACTTAAATTTAGGTGTTGGGGTCTATGCGGCTGAGAAGGTCCCATTCGGGGACTGGGAGTCTGTTTCTCTCTCTCTCTCTCTCTCTCTCTCTCTCTCTCTCTCTCTCTCTCTCTCTCTCTGTGAAAGTATGGTTTCTCACTGTCAAGGTATATATGTGTATATGTAGAGAATGTTTTAACTTTTTAAGCATTAATAAACTCATGTCTGGAAACAGTTCTGAATATGTTGTGTAAAAGCGTCAGTTTTCTATCACCATGTGTGTGTGTGTGTGTTTTTCTATGTCTGTCTGTCTGTTAAAGGGCGATAGATAATAACAATATTTTCTGTAATTATGAAGCAGTCACAAAATAATACAACCTAGGACATCGAAATGAGTATAATAAAAATGTCATATCGGTGTCTTATGCAGAGGTGGTCAAAGATGTTTCTTGAACATTTCCTGACGTGATTGTGGGATGACAGAGGAATCCTCTCTCTCTCTCTCTCTCTCTCTCTCTCTCTCTCTCTCTCTCTCTCTCTCTCTCATACGTGTGAATGCGTATGTACGTAAGTAAATAAACATCTCTCGGTGGATGTTTGATGTCACGTTTTATTTTCATGACGTCACTTTTTTTTTTTTTTTGCTACCCCGTCAAGCAAATGCCTTCATGTTAGTGAGCTGGGGTCGAGTGTCGGGGAACGAACCTTCTCTTGGCCTTGAAAATAAACGGTTAGTTGTATTCAAGTGCAGTTATCTCAGAGATTAGCTAACTCTCTCTCTCTCTCTCTCTCTCTCTCTCTCTCTCTCTCTCTCTCTCTCTCTCTCTCTCTCTCTCTCCCTTGGGCTGACTTGATTACAAAACTTCAGATTAATAACTTCGTCATCTAACGTTCTTCATACCGATCTCTCTCTCTCTCTCTCTCTCTCTCTCTCTCTCTCTCTCTCTCTCTCTCTCTCTCTCTCTCTCTCTCATCTGTATGCCAAAGGATGTTTTATTCCCTCAGAGAGAAATGAGAGGTCCCTGAGATAACTTTGACGTCATGGGATTTGTAGAGATATGGGTTATATTAGGCATCTCTTTGCAAGGGAAAGTGTGTATGTATTTGTATAGCGGATAAGGGTTTAGATAGATTTTTACACTGTATGACAACCGGACATTCAGTAATATGTATAGGTCGTCAAAGGGAAGATTGTTTTCGTCAATAATGTAGAATTTCTGTTCATTCTCACGTATCACATTCTCTGCTGTTTGGGGTTGGCGTCCTTCACTCCTCGCAGAATGAGATCGCGCTGACAAGTTGTCATTTTTGTAGCTTTGAAAGACAGATTTATTATAAACAAGTAAAAAATGCGCCGGAGTTTCTTCTGTACGGCGTATAATGCTGTATGAAACTCTCAGCCCCGGCCCATGAAACTCTCATCCGCGTCCCATGAAACTTTCAGTCACGGGCCGGTGGTGGCCTGTCCTATAGTGTTGCTAGAAGCACGATCATGGCTGACTTTAACCTTAAATAAAATGAAAACTACTGAAGCTAGAGGGCTGCAATTTGGTATGTATGATGATTGGAGGGTGGATGATCAACATACCAATTTGCAGCCAGCCCTCTAGCCTCCGTAGTTTTTAAGATCTGAGGGCGGACGGACAGACAAAGCCATCTCAATAGTTTTCTTTTACAGAAAACTGAAAACTGTTGTGATAATCTTTGAGTATCGGACGTCGTTTTATTTAATTAAAAATGGCAACAGTTGCTTCCCCTGCTGTACGTCAGTATTTTTTAATATGATCGACTGGAGTAACATGTTAGCATTGAAGCTTCACTATTGGTTGTTTTGTTTTGTTTCGCAGATATCTATTTCTTAAAACAGGTTGACAGGACACGACTTCACAAGTTACGTGTTCGTGTTTTTTTTCCCCCACAAGTGGTCTTCCTTTCTTGTCACAGCATTCCGGTATATTTTCAAAGTCTATCAGTTTCTCGTATAAGACAGCAGCTCTATAAATTGAGTCTTTTCATGTTCTTGCTGTCAGCATCTTGAACCTACTATACAAGTTTAGGCGTGAGTCTGAAGTGAATGTCCCTGAAGTTGAGTAACTTGAATGTGGCCCAAATTTTAAGTGAATGTCCCTGAAGTTGAGTAACTTGAATGTGGCCCAAACTTTAAGTGAATGTCCCTGAAGCTGAGTAACTTGAATGTGGCCCAAACTGCACATTAAGAAGGGAAGTGGGCTTCAGCGTCCCCATTAAGCAGTAAGTAAGAGAGGTTGAATCTATTTTGCAGTAGGTAAGAAAGATTCAGATCTCCAATATCCAATAAGAAAAAGAGCTTCACACTGTGCATCAAGAAGTAGGTAATGGAGGTTCAAACTAATAAGAGTTCTGTAAGAGAAGTTCAGACTCTTCAATAAGCAGTGTGTAAGAAAGGTTCAACTTCCACATTAAACAGTAACAGAGAGAGACTATTTGTAGGCTGGTTTAAAATCATGTTTTCATTATGGTGACCTGTCTTACTTCTTGAATAACTTTATCTTCGGAATAATAATAATAATAATAATAATGGAGAAACAAATCCACAGTTATGTATGTGCTACTATTAGTATTTTTTAAACAACAACAACAACAATAATAATAATAATAATAATAATAATGTTTCGTAAATCTCATTTTTTATCAAAATATTCTTCCATTGGAAATCATTATTACTGATCCCTTGTTATCGAAGGCCCACCTTCATAATTGTCACACGAGTCTCTGTCATTTCTTTGTATGAATTATTCCGATTTATGAAAATGTTACGAAGCAGACACTTGAAATCTGCAGAAAATAAAAATCATTCTTTACCTTTTTTGATGATGACTGCGTGGCACGATGTGATTGCTGTGTACGACATGGGAAATACGCCACGAAATTGATGAAAATTATATACTCAGTGTCGAATTATTCAGCTCTGTGTTATTCCTTCATGTTATTCTGTGTTATTTGAATTTGGTGTCTTTCAAAGACTCTTTCCTTTTGTTCGTTAGTGTACATTTCATTCCAGTTCCTAGTGTGTCATTTTCCTGGACGGTTTTTGAGGCAAGGAGGAGTTGAATGCAGTTTGTGATTATTATTATTATTGTTGTTGTTGTTTGTTGCTGTGCAAGCAGCATCTATTCATGGACAATTTTAATGCTAAAAGTCAAGTACTGAGTCATATCAAATTTTATATCCTAAGATCAGTATAAGACACAGAAGAATCATTTATTGATTTCTTTGAATGTTCGTTCTGTAAGGTAGTCTTTGTCCATCCTCTCTAAACCTGCGTGTTTCATGAGAGAGAGAGAGAGAGAGAGAGAGAGAGAGAGAATTCACTTATGGATTTCGCTGAAGCTTTGTTTAATAAGATGGTCTCTGCCCGTTTTCTGTAAATGTGCGTGTTTCATCTGAGAGAGAGAGAGAGAGAGAGAGAGAGAGAGAGAGAAAATTCACTTAACGGATATCGCTGATTCTTTGTTTAATAAGATGGTTTCTGCCCGTTTTCTGTAAAATTACGTGTTTCATCAGAGAGAGAGAGAGAGAGAGAGAGAGAGAGAGAGAGAGAGAGAGAGAGAGAGAGAGAGAGAGAGAAGAAATTTATATATAGATTTCGCTGAATCTTTGTTTAATAAGTTGGTCTCATGAAATCTACTCGTTTCATGAGAGAGAGGGAGAGATGGGGGGGGGGGAATTTATTTATAGATTTCGCTGAATCTTTGTTTAATAAGATGGTCTTTGCCCATTTTCTCCAAGCCTACGTGTTTCATGAGAGAGAGAGAGAGAGAGAGAGAGAGAGACAGAGACTTGCCTCTTGATTTTACCCTGCCACTCTTCCACCACTCCGTGAAGCCACTAGCAGAACCTTTTCAATTAAACAGTCATATGAATATTGGGAGAAAGCAAAGCTTTTATGTCAGTAATGGATGTTACGGCTGATTAACTCGAAACTAACATGCATTATGAAATGCCTGACAGAGCGCGTAATAACACGAAGGGGTTAAAAATTAAAATCATGTCTCGGACGTTTCTTGAAAATCAAGAGTTAATGGATTGTTGGTAAATCGCATTTGTGTAGATTTTAGGTTAGGCAATAGGAATGGGTTTATTATTGATCGTTCTTTGCTTGTACCTTAATGGAATTGCATTTTCTCTCTCTCTCTCTCTCTCTCTCTCTCTCTCTCTCTCTCTCATCTACTCTTTTAAATTCTCTCTCTCTCTCTCTCTCTCTCTCTCTCTCTCTCTCTCTCTCTCTCTCTCTCTCTCTCTCTCTCTCTCTCTCCGTAATGGATTTTAAATCTGCTTTCTCTCTCTCTCTCTCTCTCTCTCTCTCTCTCTCTCTCTCTCTCTCTCATCTCTCTCCATACCGTACTGGAATGCTTCTCTCCTCTCTCTCTCTCTCTCTCTCTCTCTCTCTGTTCCCCTCCAGTTTTTTTTTTTTTTTTTCTCCTCTCTCTCTCTCATTAGATGTGAGTATCCATTCCTGTGCTTTGTTTTTTTTTTTTTGGCACGTTTGTTTTTCATTTTAACTCTGCCATTTTCGTTGGTGGCGGGCGGCAGAAAACACCGGCGCGTTTTGCAAACCATTAACCTCCTGGCAAACGACCGCCGGAATCTACGGTTTTGCACACACACAAGTCGCATTGTTTTTTGCCCTTTGCTTTTGACCTAAAAGTATTGTTTTATTTTTCCGCCGAGGAGAATTGCCCTCGGGCGGAGCACACGCTGAAAGAGAGAGAGAGAGAGAGAGAGAGAGAGAGAGAGAGAGAGAGAGAGAGAGAGAGAGAGAAGATTCACATATTTTTCGGAGGGGCCGGCAAAGAGAGAGGATAACTTAAAGGAGAGGTTGCTGGCGAACTCACTCTCTCCCTCCCTCGTGCGGCGCGCTGAACTTTATATCTGTTAGGTGCAATGGTAAACAAAGAAGAGAGAGAGAGAGAGAGAGAGAGAGAGAGAGAGAGAGAGAGAGAGAGAGAGAGGAAACAGACGGTGAGTCATACAGTGAATCCAGCTTACAATAAATTTTGTTGGGGATGCCTGCGGGAGAGATTGTTGTTGGGGGCCAAGCGACTGGAGCTTAAACTTTTATTTTTTTATTTTTTTAGCCGCTTGGCAACCTCGCCTTGTTCCCCCCTACGGCCTTCCCCTCTTCCCCCGCTTTCCCCACCCCCTCCAGCAACTCTCCCTCTCCCCCACCCTCTGAACCCCAGACGTCAGTCTTGCTAATCTTGAAGTTCAAAGAACTGAATGATTTCACTGTCGATTTTGTTCCTCGTGACAAGTTCAGAAACATTTTCCTCTTCTGTTTCAACTTGAATATATGTGGTACTCCCCCTCCCCTCTCCCTCTCCCCCCAAAAGCAACAACAAACACATCCAACTTTCGTTTTTCGATATGCTGTGCTCTTTCGGGGCAGGATGCTGGAAGCGGAGATGGCGCTTCGCTCCAAGAGATAATCCTGGAAGTTTTTTTTTTTTTTTTTTTTTTTTTTTTGCATCTTAAAGCATTTGGAAGTAATACAGCCATTGCGTTTGGTGAGGGGGACTTTCCCCTTGCTTTATGCTAATCTTTTGTTTCCTGTCTTCGTGCTCCGGGAGTCTTTTGTTGTTTTTATTTATAGATTTTAATCGTGCGCTATTGTGTACTACATGGGTAGTAAGTAACGCCCACTGGTTGAACGGCTATATATATAGGGAAAGGAAAATGGTGAACTGTGTAAATGAAAGTGCTTAAGTAGTTGTTTTAACTGGAATAAATCATCTTAGTTTATATTTACACTACAGTAAGTTTCCACACACACACAGATTCATAAAGTACAAATACATTTTACAGGCCTGTTTATCTCGCCTGATTGAAACAACCAGCTGTGATTTGTTTGAATATTTTATTATTATTATTTACCAACTGGTTTTATCAGTTTGTGAGGCCGAAAGTGATTAAAATTCCTTGCATTGTCTCCTTTGAAATTAAGGCACGAACTGCTTCGTTCAGGAATACCATCCATGTTAAAGGTCCTCTCCGAGTACAGTAAAATATATACAAAAAGCTCTCTCTCGAGCCTCCTCAGCTCTCGTTATCTGTCTGTGTATGTGTATGTAATGTATGTATATGTATATATAAATATATGTATATAAATTATGTATACTGTATATATGTGTGTGTGTATATATATATATATATATATATATATATATATATATATATATATATATATATATATATATATATATATATATATATATATATATATATATATAGGCCAGGAGTGGCATTTGCCTTTATTTATACATTCATCACGTTCCATATCTTCGTGATTCAGTTATACATATATATATTCATAAATACATACATACATATATATACACATACATTGACAGATATATAGGTTAAAAGGTTTATAGATTTATGGATAAATAGATATACTGTATAGATTAGATAGATAGATAGATAGATGTGCGTGCATGTTTGAAAGATAAAGGATCAACTGTGAAAATTGTTTTGTTGGAGAATTAGAATTGTAAAAACAAACGTGAAACGACCTGGATCAGTAACAAGGTCCTAATCCCCAGCAGAATTCATATTCTGCCGGAGCCAAAGTTAATCAAGAGGCCTAAACTTGATTTAATCGTGTGCAATATCAAGGTCGTGGAATTTGACACCATTCTGCCCACTTCTAGTTCCTTCACAGAAAACACTCAGTAAAGTCATGTCTTTTGGGCCCTTTCGTTTCCTGAAATGTAACATTGGGTTCAATTTTCATCTTGTATCTTTGTATTTGGATTGAATAGGGAGTTTAATTTTGTCATAAAGTTGCCTGGTATTTTATTTTTAATTTTGTTATGAAGTTGTCTGGTATTTTTTTCCATATTTTGTAATTTCAGGTGTCTCACTGATGTTCCTACTTTAGTAATTCTGGACTATTAATATGTAATGTGATTCACTGTAGTCTTTATACGTGTTTCCAATTATTATTTATTATATATATATATATATATATATATATATATATATATATATATGTATATATATATATATATATATATATATATATACTATATATATGTATATATATATATATATATATATATATACTGTATATATACAGTATATATCGATTTCCTACGTATTTGTGTTTACATATTTTTATCTTCCACAGCTTTCACGTGATTACAGAAAGTGCACATTTTAAATCACACATTTTTAAACTTCCAGGTCAGCGAGGTGTCTCGGCGTGGATGGAGTGAAGCCACCCGTGCCTGGGGCAGCGGAGGGCCGGGAGGGGGCACTTTAGCTCTGACCGGAGGCTCAGGAGGTCCTCACGAAAGATCTTCTTTGCTCTTAGGACCTGGCGATGGATACCAGCGTCTGGATAACAACAAGTCAGTTGCCTTTTTTCCAGAACGTTATTGCTAGTTAGGTTAATTAAGATAACACTACTTAATTAGTTTCTACTAATCCTTCTCTTCACTGATTGAAAGCTGATTCGATAGTTTTCATGCTATGTGTAATGCATGCATGTCTCTTCCATACCAGAAGGTGAGAAATATCCCCAACACAACAATGTAATTTTTCATTATTAAATACTAAGATATATTGTTTGTACTGGTTTGTGTAACACCTTTTATCTAACAGATACTACTAATTGTATTGGCCAGTACAGGGTAGAGTCTGTGGATATCAAAATGTGTTTTAATGATGAAATTTATCAGTCAACAACATCAATATCAAGGTACACTACTTTATACGTATTATATTTTCATTCTTATAAAGAATAAATATCTTTATGAAGGTGAATTAGATGGATTTTCCCATACACTGTAACTCTAATATTATTCATATTGTATGGTATCTTCCATACTCATTTTAAATAAAAATAGTGTACAGTTTTACAGAGAAACTTCAATAAAAAGCTCCTTCAAATATTGAAAGTGCAGTGCTCTTACATCTGTAAACTCACCTTTGCATGTATCATATCAGACTATGCTGTATTAAAACTCAAACTAACATTCCTTGAGATGCTTTTGTGCATGAATCGTGCCAGTACTCAGTAAAGATGGTGGTTGGTTTTGCATGGCTGTCATATTAACTGCATGATCCATTGTCAGTATGGTGGACTCTTCACAAACGGATGCCACCACATCGGCAAATGCGGCCACCTCTTCTGACCAAATGCCGGACGATGACCTGATTTTGTCAGAGGGAGACCATTGGTCCAAAGAGCCTGCTGCTGATCCAGAGTAAGACTGAATTTTTTTTAGTTTTTCCTAGTCAGGGTAAAGTTGTATTTTTTAATAACTTCATGTCACCTTTTAAGTTTTCACTTTTCTAGAACTTTTCCTATCAGGTAAAGTTGTATTTTTAATAACTTCATGTCACCTTTTAAGTTTTCACTTTTCTAGAACTTTTCCCATCAGGTAAAGTTGTATTTTTAATAACTTCATGTCACCTTGTAAGTTTTCACTTTTCTAGAACTTAACAATGAAGGAATTTTCAATCGTTATTATACCTAATTTACAAGAGTAAGAGATGCCTAGTTACTCAGACGTGTAAGTTTTGTTGCTTTGATGCTCTGAGATAAATGGCTTTTGAATGCTAGTCCACAAACATGTCTTCTCTATTCTCAGTTTTATATCTCCTTCCCCATAATGTGCATGCTCCATTTATGTAATCTTTCAAGAATTGATTGCTATTTACTTATGTGTATTAGCATCAAAGCTGAACCAGTTAATGTTATATATTTATATATTCTACAGTATTTCTGTTTACAGGAAGTCGTGTGAATAGTTTATTTTGTGCCACGTGTATAGAAAGATATAAAACAGAAACCAGTAAAATGACATTTTTATTTTTTATGCTGTATCTTTTTATAATCCAGTAACCTTAATCTTTATTACACATGATTTTATATTTTAGCCCTAAGGGGAAAAGTAAATATTATTATAAATGAATCCAAGTTATATATCTACAACACGTTAATTTGCAAATTTCATATATAGTAATGGAATATGTATTTAGTATACATATCCCATTTAATGGAGTCCTGTATCTTGACATAAACTCTTGATGGAGTGATAAGAACAGTCACATATGGACATAAAAAAATATGACAAAATCAATTTTGAAATCATCAGACTTTGTATAACAGTAAAAAAGGTTACACTTACTGACTTATATTGCTACTTAGACTTCAGTAACAGTTCCCTATATATTTACGGAGGACTTACATGCTCTCAGCCCCATATGTAATTTGACTGTCCACATTGAAATGATAATAGACTAGAACACATTGTAAGTAATGACTTGATTCATTTATTCCTAAAAGAACAGTACTACTATAGTAGATACCACATTGTTTAACTTACATATCGAACCATTTCACGAGGAGTATATTAAGGTAGACTACAGTAGATTCAAATGATCGCTTTCCAAAAATCATACCTTGTCCTCTAAGTCACCCAACATCTCTTAATGAACTGTGACATAACTGTGTAAAGATTGTTATTAATTTAAATTTTACACAAGAAATTCGTATTGTAAAAGCTTACAAGACCACAGTGATACCAGTAGCCAACAAATCCATTCCACTAACATTGATAGCAAACCATAAAACTTCAGAATAATGTACCATAGTAGTAGTTAGATACCCAGTCAGAACTGGTAAAAAATCACTTAAGAAGAAGTTATGGCTGGTTTGAGCAAAATAAATGGGGCTTTCATTAGTTTCCTTTGGGATGTACATACAATATAAATGGTGTACCTACATTATGACAGTACAGGCATGCAGTACCCACATACTGCACTGTATTCCTTACATTTCCAAGACATTAGCAGTATTAACAACATGCAGACACTTTTGAAAAAGGAAAACCGAAGCAGAAACCAAAAACAATTTTGACGAAAGAAGATGCATGGTGTACAGTAATATGAAATTTGCAGGTGAAGATCTACATTTTGCCCCCGTCTTAATGCGACTTATACAAATGCTTCCACTTACATCAGATTTGTATACAAGTCTCTAGTCACGCTTGCCTAATGACTTCATATCTTAAGATGTTATGGAAAGCTGTAATTATTCTAATAGTGAAATGGATAAAGTACAGTGCTACCAGTAGACTCATTTAATTTACTATTGTCAGAAAAAGTTAATCTCTGGTGCCTTTTTTACTAAACTTTGGAGTAATATATATTCTTGTAAATTTATAATTTTGTCTCTAGTATCATTTGTGCATATTTCAGAACACAATTTTATATTTCATTGGAAATAATTATTAATTGATTAATGTAGATTTTCCATTATATAGAGCTTATGTATACTGTAATATGACCCTGTATTGACAGATCAAATGATGGATGGGGAGATGACAGTTGGACCAGTGACTGGGGAAATGGAAACAATAGCAATGTGTCTTCACCTACACAAACTAGGATGGAATCTCCCAACCCATCTCCTAATGGCCGAGTCGCCAAGAAAAACAACAACAACAGTAACAAGAGTAAAGGATCAGTCAAAAATAAGGTATGGTGATATCACGCTCGTAATATCTTGGAGTGTATCTTTGCCAAAATTTCCATATCCAGTGTTTAAAATAGAGAGAATGTGTAATCCCATAACCTCTTTATCCTATCTGTTCTTTTGTCTCTCGCTTGAAGCACGAGATCATAACCAACAAAAAATTACGCTGATAAGTTTGCTAGACTGCAGGAGGACTGGTTAATCTTGGAGTTCTTATACCAGACAGTGAGAGGGCATCAGATGCTTTAGTGAAGATAAAACACTGATTGGAACAGAATAAGCAGTGAAATTCCCACCAAAACTTCCTGTGTTCAAAATATATTTGACAGTTTGTACCACTGCGTACATTTCTGTGCTGAAGATGGAACAAGAAGGGGATAAATTTTTCTTGATAATTACATCACTAGCTATAAAATCACATCAAACTTCATTTGTATTAGATCCATCAGTATATGTATCTCATCCTTGGTACTGACAAGTTTTAAAAATCTCTTTCAAGGTATTTCACTGAAATTGTTTTCTTCCACCCAGTGGATGGTCACATTTCAATACAAGTTTTGCAGCAAAGAAGTGATTTGGATTAATTCATCTGATTAATGCTGTCTGTATAACCTGTCTCTTTACTTTCCTTTTCAAGACCTGCCTCCAGAGGTTTAGGCAGGTGAGGTCATGAGTAGAAATAGTAGCCATGTATCTCACAAATACAAATAAAAGGGGAGGAGGAAGCTGACATGAGTAAATTTTTGATATCACAGTTACATCTGATTTCACCAGGCAGAATAATAATAATACTCAACTTTGCAGGAACCATTATGGTGTTGTTTTCAACATTTCATCAGTTGGAATGCTTTTATGAGAGGTGTTGGATGAAGATCAGTACAGGACATATATTGCTTCACCAGTACTCTGTATGCTTTTTTGTTAATAAATTTTGTTCATTTTCCATCTTAACGTACCCTTGAGTTCCTCTTGGAGTTACCTCAGCATTAGCAAAACAGCAAGTGTTGAAAAAATAAATTCTTTCAAAAAACAAGATCTTTATTTTGGCAAAAGTCCCAGTCAGTTTTGGAGTATTGAATTTTAATTGCAGATGTTTAGTGCCCCGCTATGCCTCCATGCAGAATTGGAATGGAATATAGAATTTAGGCCAAAGGCCATGCACTGGGACCTATGATGTCATTCAGCACTAAAATGGAAATTGAGAGTAGAAAGGTTTAAAAGTGCTCTATAAAACAATTGTTAGGAGAGGGTGGATAGCAAGATGGAAGAAAGAGAATATGAATGGAGGTACAGTAAAAATAATGAAGGGTTGCAGCTAGGGGCTGAAGGGACACTGCAAAGAACCTTAAGGAATGCTCACAGTGCACCACATGAGGTGCACTGACAGCACTCCTCCCTTATGGGGTCCAGGCAGAATTTTTTTTAGTATGATAAACTTTTATTAAGGTAGAACATAAACTATGCATGTACTGTATACATGTTATTTTTAAATTTGTAAGTACAGTATAAAAACTTTCAAATCTTTCATCTTTACTCGTAACTTTAAATTGAATTCACGAATGTGTTTATTACTGATAAATTTTCATAGCCAACTTCATTTTCAGGGCAACGCTGAGGAGGAACTCTTAGTCGATATCAATACTACTAGTGGTGGCGGAGGAGGCAATAACAAAGGGCACACCTGGGATAACTGGGATGACGATTGGGAAAAAATAGATGGACAATAGAAGGTAGAGTGAGAACAAGAATGTCAAAAGTATGTATCACATACAAAGTGGATTAAAATTTTTCTCAGATTGAGATTTCCATATTATAATTACTTCTAGTTTAACTATATTGCAGAAGATGAAGATCATGATTTCAATGTTTTCATCTGAAGGAACATAAATTCTAATTAGGGTCCAGATTTTGTCACATACCAGCTTGGTTGTGAAAACTACAAGTACAGTTAAAAGCTGATGTTTTCTAATAATTTGCTTTCGTGAAATAAAGTTCTAAAAAATATTTCTAGTTGGAATTTGAGTATGTATATGAACAAGTGTGCAATTTTTCCTAGGTTTTAATGATAGTATTTTTGTGGAATGTCTGAAATATAAGTAAGATGCTCAAACATAAGAAAAAACATAAGATTGTATCACAAGTAACTTTGTTTTTTATATGAATTGAAAATTTTATCTAAAAACAGAAATTTTACTGTTGCATTTTATATATTCTTTTAGATTTAGTTGAGATATATTAGTGATTACAATGCTGTAAAAATGAAACCTTTTGAAAAGGTTTCAATACAACCTCATCCACAAACCTTAGTAATCAGTTTTGGTATTTCTGAAGATTTTATACTTCATTTTTAAATTAAACCATGCATGCAACTACTACTTGTGCATTGCTAATGTTTGCTTGTACAGATATCTGGTATAGATGTTCTAATGATATTGATGATCAAGTAATGCTTAATTGTAGAACAATATTCCGCTGCCAAAGATGTCATGCAAAGTATATGCAAGTGAATACTGTAATGTATGATATCTGTGTCATGGTTTATAGGAAAAATTGCAATATATTCCTTCAGATTTTGTAAATGTAACTCACATTACACACACTTAATATAAACATTCATTCATTATTTTGGTGGTATTCATCCCCATGGTAACAGGATTGTCTTTTTTCATTACAGCCTATGAAGTATATTTTTTAACAAGTGTAGAATACTTATTTAGGATCATACAGTAGTCGATATGTATAAGAAAGTTATTTCTGTAAGTCCACTGTCAACAACTTATATTGTGACCCAGCCTTTTCAGGTTACTAAATGAATGGACTCATTCACTATTCTTTGACTCCGCATCTTGTGCCTGATACCAAGAGAATGGCCTTAGAAGTTAGCTTGGTTTGAGAGCATATTTTCACAGCTTCCATTTCAGTTGATCACAGCTCAAGAACTCAAAAGACTGTCGAGTCATTTGGAAATGTCTCAAGTCCATTGATAGAAGATGGTGCTTATTCATCAACCTCATATCACTACTGAATCAAGTTTGTTGCTTATACCTTAATTTAAAAAGCCAGTCTTTTAACATATCAGATCAGTCAAGAAGGGTAGGCAGTACTGTTTGGATTGTGACATAAGCAAATCTGAGGATGAAATTGCTATGACAAAAAAAAAAAAAAAAAACCTTTCATCCAAATGCAAAATTTTTTGCATAGTTTTTTTTAAGGTGAGGAAAAAAATACATTTTATTACTTATTTTATGAATTTTGGTTTGCAGTTTGAATATTTTATTTTCCGAAATTTTTAATACTTTTACAGTATCTATTCAATAAAATGATCAATTTCTATTTTGCAAATTTCATTTTAATCTTTTTACTCATACTTCTTTTAATCTTCAACCTGACCAGTTCATTCAGTAAAGGTATTGTGTGTGTCCTGTCAATATCATTTACATTCCAAGTATAGCCATCTTAAGACCATAGGACCACAATTTTGATTACTTCACGTTTGTGTATTCCACTTATAGGTCCCCACTCGAGTTTCAAAATCTGCCAGTGTGAACAGAGGTCAAATTGTTTTTAGAATTAGAAAAAATGGTTAGATGACTTTTTCTTTCCATTACTCTACAAAGAAGAGAGCCAAGATACAGTACTCTGAACAAGAAGGGGATTCTTTAATGGAATCTAAGGAACAAGTTATACATACTACTACTGGTAAATAAAGTTAACACAAATGGAAGTAGTAAAACTTGTTTATGTCAAGAGACCACCTGTGTGGAAGTCATGCTAAATCCAAAGACGGATATAATTAAGATGCAAATCCAAAGTGAAGAGTTAAGTTTAGCTACTTGTATACCATATATGGAAGGGCCTTTGCTTTTTTTTGCAAACATGATTTCATGGCAGGAACAGTAATGTCTATGAACCAGACAACAAACTATCTTCAAGCAGTCTGAACTTGGGTATCAATGGAGGCACAATAATGCTAACTGTGATTTTCCTTCTGTGTATCTCATGAATACTGACGAGGACTGTAAAACTTGTGTATATACTGTATTTATTTACTGGAATCAATCTTCATATTACAAGTGATAGGAAAATTTCTGAAATTTGATGAATAAATACTAGTTGTATCTTATAAAATAACAGTGTTTTGTGATATCTTGTTCATGATGTAGCATGGACATTATTTACAGTAATATGTTGTGGTTATAGATGAATGTGGACATTATTGATACTACAGTAATAGATACATTAAGCTTTCAACCACATGGCTCCGATTTAACTTAAGTTTTTCTCGTAGTTACTTCATTTCGGTCAACTTTTCCTTGGGTTACTCTTTGGTTCTTGTAAGTATCTGGAATTTGTGTGTTTTGCCAGTGATTTACCTAAAATTAATCATTTCTTTGTAAGGAATTCACATGCTGTACTAAAACAGTGCATTCTTCCAACTTCATACTTACAGAACCATTTCCATTTGCTATTTTTCATTATTTGGTGCCAATTCGATATAAGGATGGAGAGATGAACAGGGCCCTTTATTCAGTAGGTTTACCAATGCCAGTCATACTTTGTAAGTATGCAGCTAACAAGGAAATTTGGTTCCTTCTTAATTTCACGTAAAATCTGCCTCATGCACTGAGAAACTAGGCATGGTTTCTCAAGATAATGTACAATACAACTTTAAGCAAATTGTAACCTTGTAAATACAGTCAATCCTCCTTGTTCATGGGTGGTCAGTTACCAGTTTTCTTCTTAAAATAATCAGATATTCACAAAATAGCTTCAGAGGGAAGGTTAATGCCTCACACACTTGAACAAGGAGAACTGACTGTACTAACACTTATCTTTCTCAAGTGCTGTATGATTAAAAACGGTAAAACCAGCTACAGTATTTAAATGTCATGGTTGGTGAAAAAAGCATGGTTTTCAGATTCCCAGTTTATATGTAATATGTCCAAATCTGTGTAAATTTGGTGATATTCACAGCATACACCTTTGGTTGGAAGAGGCCTACTGAAATCGTAGCAACCTTCAAAAGAATATTCTGCTGTGATGTTAATGATAGTTGCCTCTGTAGACAGAATTTGTGATGAGAGAAATGAGATTCATTCTATACTGAAATTCTTGTATTAACAGAAATTATTTTTTGATTGGTTGTCTTCATCAGGATATCTGTTTCAGACTGGAATCATTTTTTTTTTTTGAACAGAGATTGATGTGCTCAAGACTGTTGTGGGAAGGTATTAATAACAACCTGTTAATGTTAGGGAGTTATGCAAAGTGAACCCTGGTAGCAAGGGCCTTATTCACTCGAGCAGATTTAAAGATTATATAGGCATTGATCGATCCCTTTCTTCTGATGGGTTATGTTGTAAGTATGGTCTTATGGTGATGAAGACCAAAACTGTTTCAAACCAGCTTTTTTTTACTTTGCTAATTCCAGATTAGTGAGCTGAAGTAGGTAAAACCAGCAGCTCAGCTGTAGAAGAGATTAAAACCAGAATTGCTTGTGCAAGTATGTTTACTTAGGAACACTACAGACATCATTGGTAGTATGTCTGGTTCGTGATTTATGAACACCAGAAAAATTTCTTTGATAATGTTGAGGAAAATTATTTTACTTGTTGCAAAATTTCTCTTGACACTGTTCAGAAGGATTTGCTTATCTTTTCACCATTGTGTAATGCATGGTTTTAGGCAATTCGAATTTAACAATTACTATAGGTGTTGGCTGTTTTTATATGCTATGGTTTAGTCCTGTAGTGACTTTCAAGTCTATTGGCGTGAAGTGAAATTGTTATATTTAATTTTTTTTACAGAAATTCCTGAAATATGGAAATTAAAAACTAACATACACCACCATGGTAAAATTAGTTTGTGGTCAATCTCCAAAGATTTGAGAGAAGTTTCATGTAGTTTAATATCAGTTTACTTTGTAAATTTCGATAAAACATTTAGTGCTCTGTAATTGGGAAAACATTTAGTGCTCTGTGATTTGCCAGTAAGCAAGCTGCAGTTATGTTAAAGGCATTACAGTATAAGTATTAGCAGCAGTTTAAAGTGGCCACTTAACAGATCGAGGTACGGTGCGTGATTGACTAATTGGATGGGTGGTTTACAAGTATGGTACTGTTCATAGAACATCAAGAACCTGTGCCAGTGACAGCTTAAGTGCCATTGTTAAAAAAAAACAAGGTGATTATGAAGTGTTCAAGATGTGTTCATTTTCATGTTTTTGGTAATTACAGTGTGAAGAAGTTATAAAGTTCAGTTAAGAGGATTAAATTTAATTCTTCTATTTACTCCTAAGTATTTGTATACTCTGAATACTGTAGTTTATTTTTAATAGATAATCTCAGTTTTTGGTATTTCTGACTTCTGTTACTTCCAGGAATAAAGTGTAATATAAACAAATTTAGATTTATTCTCATGCCTAAGCATTTTTAACCACAATTAAGGGGATTGTGGTCATCATAAGAAAAGCTAAAGTGCACCCCAAGAAAAAAAAAGCTTTGGCACCTGCTGAAGCTTATCTGGATTGTTATGAGCTAAAATATCTTGCACATTCTTTTTACCCACAACTCTTAGCAAAAAATAAAACTACAGTACGTATACTGAAATTAACATGCATTTTTTAAGAAAACAGTATATACCACATTTTTAAAAACATTTATAGAAATCCATACAATACAAAAGCTAAAAAATAACCAGTTTTAAAACTTGTAAAAATGCATAATCAAATAATGCTTAAAATTATAAAATAAAAGTTAAAACTTGCCCTGCAATTTCACAATATTTTATTTTTAATTTTTAAAAAATGATAGCAGGTTAAGAATATGACTACTCACTGATTAATCAAGGTCTAGCTCAGAACTTGCACTCCCCTCGTTTCTATTCATAATGGGTACATATGGCGGTGGAGGAATTTCTAGTAAAGCAGTATCGCTCTCTTGTTGATGTCTTGAACCACGGGCTTTGCGTCTCGGGGTACTCTCAAGTGGAGTTTCACTGTAAGACTCAACGTGAACCCCGTCTTTGCCTGTTAACGAAGAGTTAATCAAGAACTGAGGTCCCACAATCCACCCTCTGGTGTGTTCCTTTACTTGGAACCAAGAGCCCTCTCTTAAATAACTAATTCTCAGTGCTTCTTGAGCATCTAGCAGCATCGAACAAGGCTCTTTCACATATTTCTCCATCAGTTCAATCGCATTAACGATACTGGTTCGATTCTTCCCAGAGCAATCCCCTTTACTTAACATCTTCAACTTTGTCTTCTTGCAGATCGACGCTGCTTGATAAAGCTTGTCTTTCACAAAGAAGAAATTGTACGGAGCCTTTTCTGATCCTTTGTACTCTTTTCCTTCCCTGTAATATATCTGACATCCAGGGCAGGACCCTGTCTTGAGATCAATAGCCTTACTACACTTGAAACACTTCATCTTAAAAATTTCATCGAAGTCTGGGAACCAATCATTCTCACAGGCTTCACAACTGCACCTGAAGTAATAGTTGTCTTCTAGTATCGACCTCCTCACATCTGTCCCGGTAAGTCTGAACTGTGTAACATAACTCAAAGTTATGGGAGTGTTCTTGGGAATAGAGCGAGTAGCAAACATAACCACTGTTTTACCATGATTGTACAATGCAGCATTTGGATTACAGGAATGCTTTGCTATGCTGATGGTAGGATACACACCGCATCCAAAACGTGAACTCCAGCTCTTATCATAATCACTTGTGACAACCTGCAATATAAATGAATAAGTTTTTGAGATCATACATACAGCAATGGCAATACATACCCAATTAAATACCACAAAAACACATGAACTTCCCCAGACATCTTAAACTTGATTTTATGAGACTGAAAAAGCACTGTATTTGCTCATGAAAAACATAGCAGTAAATAAAAAGTACTGAAGATTTATGCATTTTAATACCAACATGGAGTTCTCTAGTATTTATGGCATGTTGACTTTTATTCTGGCATGTGACTTTTATTCTGAAGTGTAAAAGGGGGAAGGGAGGCAGGGAGGAGTGAAACCTGCTAGCAAAATAGAGGACTGGATGTTAAAAAAAATCTTCCCTAGTAATGATTAAAGATAAATAGCACATTACCTGTGATATTGAAATACTGTAACTAATATTTTACATTCTATAAGTCTGGTAAGCCCAGCCTGGTCTAATCTATTAAAAGCAGTACTCTCAAAAGGCTATTATGATTTTTACATCTAAGTAAACTGATAAAATGTGGTTTCAACAAATTTTGCTACAAATGACGAGTATCTGCACTTACAAAAAAAAAACAAAAAAAAAAAACTTGTTTACTCGCTGAAGAATTGCACATTTCAGTATCGAAATACAACTTGCATTTACAGTAAGATTACAGCTAAAACTGGAAAACAAGACAGCTAGCTACAGTTGTGAACAATAAAAAAATTTTTTTTACACATTTGTGGTTTTTTCAACTAAGAGGTTCTGCATAAACTGAGTAAATTTTGTCACTGCTATTCCCGCAAACGTTTACAGTAAAAAATAGGATTTGCATATCCAAATATTAGAGAGAGAGCTGACTAATGTATTATAAAAAATTGTTAAGGTATACTCCTTCAGTGAAAGAACTTTATCTCAAGATAAACAGTACAATGCCACTGAAAATTTTTAAGTAAACTATTGTACAAAGTATTTTGGTAATACTAACCTCCTATTTAAAATGAGACTCACATGATTAGTATTGAAGATTATCATCTACTGAAATAATCAAAACAGTCCTGTACTGATTAAAGAAAATCTTAAAGCTCAAATCCCATATATTAAACAGACTACAGGTTTCATACCTACAAAATGCAATACCGTACCTGTACACCAGTAACCAAAAGGTATAAATAAAAACATAACTTTTCATATCGAGCATCAATAAGTAAAGATACATGATAAACACGCATAGCTAGTGGTAGCACAACTAAACCCATACCTACAGCTAGATTTTCATCTTCCAAAACCTAGGAGGCTAGCATACTCCAGTTAAATACAAGCCTTAAGGTACTGTCTGACTCCTAAACGCCAACCTGGTTTGCTTTTATCCAAAAACCTATCCTGGAATTGATAATCTTTTTTGTCTAAGTTAAATTTAACTTGGGAACAGGAGAAAGTCAATTTGTCAACAGCTTCCCAACTGTGATTCTGCTTAGGCATTTCTATGCTAATATCACCAGAATAATCCCTTAGAACCCCTTGTCATACTACTAGCAATCAAACTGCTTCAATTACCAGCATGGTACCAACCATTCAGGCTGTTATACCAACCAACACTACTTAAAATGTGCACAAGTGTTCATAGCATCAAAACTGCAGTAATGACAGGATTATTTTTCCCCTTACTGGCAGCCATTCATAACACAAGTTAATATTCACAGGCCACTGAAGTAATGGTAAATGAAATACCTGCTACTTAGATTAAACTTTTCTCTACCCAAACCCAAAACCTATAGTAAAAAAGAACCCATACTCCTAATGATGGTAACAACGTTCATCTCTATCCTGTCTAAGATGTCAATATACTGGGCATACTTTAGTTAGCATGAATAAATCTTGTCCCATCTCATCTTTCCCCTAAATCCCCCATGAAAAAAAGTAATTGCAACTGTCTTTGCTCTAGCCCAACCACAGTAAGCAGTATCAAGTAAGATTACATTCTCAAATCCTGTATTAGTGTAGACACTGACCACTGAAGGTTAAAACCTTTGTAATGTCTTGGTCCTCGTCCCAATAACCAAGAGTTACAGTACTGTACAGATTAATCAAAATAACATCAGTATGAAGGCATATGTAACTATAAACTAGTTTAATAAAACCAATGTCCCATTTCTCAACTCAGAGCTTGCCCAGATTTGTCCTTCAATGAACTGAAATTGGAGTAACTTACATGTTCAAGTTGGAAATTAGTGTACGATAAGACAATTAAAGGAACATATAAAAAGTAAAGGTTTGAAATAATGCAGCTGGGGATGAAGGATGTTGCATGGAATCTTGAGTATTATCTTGAGTGCCACATGAGGCTCAGTTAAATGGTATCCCCTTATGGGGAGCTACACCCTTAAAATCCTTAACAGTACATCAGTAGTAGCAAAAGCATATTTAACCATTTTACACCCTGCTCATTGAGGTTGATCAAAGATTTACAGGAACTACTTAAATGTGTCGGGTTTAAGCAATGTCTGCCCCAGCCCAGAAGCCCTGTCTCTGCTCAAACTCAAGAGATCTTATTCTCTTGATGTTTCAGTTCCAACTAAGCCTTTCTTATGTCAAGCTTTCAAATGAAAATTACAAGGGGTATGTAGTCACTGAATCTGAAAGAAATCCACCTTCACAGATAGCTAGGATGCATATTCAATACAAGTGACCACCTGTACCAGAGACTGATTGAACACTGAACTGAACATGGTAATGAAACAATCACCCTTGTTCTGGTCCTGCTCATCCATTCAAATAACCAATACTAGACTCAGGCCCTCTTAAAGCAACATGTAACAGTCTGTTAGTATGGGTCATCATTATGAACACAAACTCTCTAAACAAGGGTTTTGTATGAGCTTAGATACTACCATATTAAATTCCTACAACTAACCCTTTTGGACCATGATTATCTCAAGTAAAAAAATTTTTATGAACTTACCCTGAATTCAGACAGAGCAATGGCTGAACACTTAAGATTCATCAAATGACGAACGACAAGGGATCCAGTCAACAACATATCCTCATATGTGGGAATAAAAGGCCTCCCACTCTCATCAATGAAGTACCTGTTGCTTTCTTTCAAAAGCTTGGTTAAAGCAAATGCTTCTGCACCAGCAATGAAGCGCTCCTCTTCCGACCTCTTGTCTTCATTTGTTACAAGATGGTAAACACTTCTGTAATCCGAGGACTTGAAAATTCCATCTTGATTGAAACCTTGGAGTTGTCCCGGTAGTTTCTCCTCGTTTTTGAGCTCTTCCACCATTTCCTTAGCCTTCAGGAAAGTGGTCTGGGTAAGGACATGGGCAGCCAGCATGACAATACTATCCATTTTCATGGCGACCAGCGAGGGCAACACGACATTACATAAAGGCCAGTGGGGATGTTTCCAGTTTTTCATTCTGCACTCTTCACTACAAAATACCACCTGAAATATCATATCCAAAATTAATTTTTAACCTTTAAACAGTTCACCTGTGTAAAAAAAAAAAGGTACTGTACATTTTTTTAAAGTCCTCTACCTTACAAAAAAAAATTCCTACAGGTCAAATCCAAAATCCCTTGAAAACTATATTGCTTGTCACTTATCAATTACTTCTGCAATAGCTAACCTCCCTAAATGAATTAACCATAACAGTAACCTCTGATAAATAACTAAAGCCACATTAAAGTTTGGGATGTATCATTCATGAGCAATGTCAACTCCTGGGAAACAGAGGCCTAGAAAAATATGCCTAATGAAATCTGTTGAGTAATTAGTCTACATTTGTTTAAAACAGGACTCTTCCTACAACCCTGTACTATACTTACAACAGAGCAATCTGGGCAAGGAATTGGTGCGCAGCATCGCTGTAAACAATTGGCACAGAAATTCATTAATTCTCCTCTGTTGACTACACTGCAGTATGGCTCCTCTACACCCAAAATATCACCTGAAATACAAAAAAAAAAAATTTTACCTAACACACTCAAGAATGACTTCCTTAATGGGATAATACTTAAGAAATGCCTTAAAACTGACTCAAAAGAATAGTACATGGCAACCAAAACTTTAGCAATAAGACAGTATTGCTTCACAAATTAACAGTTCTGCAAGAATGAGGATACAAAATCACAATGCACTTCATGCTACCATGTGAATTAATTTTCATTTCCTTTCAGTTACGCTAGTTATATTTACTTCTTACGACCTTAAGGAAAACAGTTTCTTATGTTCCAGCATTAATTCTCAAAACTTAAGTCACTGGAGGTAACGTACAAATTCCCCACTGTCACTGTTTACTGAAGGAGGCCAAATTCTGACTTCCATTACAGTAACGTTAAAGCAGAACCTCACATCATGCCATACCAATTTGTTTATCAGAAGTATTAAGCCTATTATCGTCACAGAAAACAGATCTTAAACTGAATGATTTAGGCTAGGATACAAATATTTAGGAAAATAAATGTTTGAAGGGGTACCATTGAAATTTGAAAGGGAACTGTTTGGTGATTTTAAAGTATTATCTAATGTCAAAATTTAAGTGTTAAGTTCAGTCAGATATGGTGACTTTAAGGGTCACATTTAGGCTAGCTTAGTATGCTTTTGGCATTTATTAACACAGTTTTGGCTTTTATGGGCAGGGTAGATCCCCAATATCCATAATAGACAACTCTTCTGTAACCTAAAGAGAACCAGAAGAATGAAGATTGTCACATGCATTTCATGCAATCAGCAGTTTACCACCTTTACAAAAGGCATGGCAATACAAATTTAGACTAAAAATATACTTGATAACTAAAATGCTAATAATAAAGCCCCAAAAAATTTAATTGCGTCACCTACCCAGCAGGTTAAAAAGCAGTCCATTGGACTATGCTCCTGAATAATTACAGTATTAGTTTGTCTGATTTCCATTAACACCACCAAACTGATATTACAGAAATTAATCTTTCAATAGTTAGAAAACAGCTTTCATGGTGCAACTACTTCAACAAATTAAAAACAATTTAGCTTTTTCACTCTAGGAAATATTGGACACCAATATATACACCTGATATTACAGTAAAAGCATTCCATAATAAGGGCAGCGATAATAACATACTTCAATACGATGAAAAATTACCATTAATAATTTTTAAATAACATCAATTTTTTCTAACCGAGTGACTAAAACTGAAAATATCTGAAGACTTCAAAAATAGCATACTTACCAGGCCTTATGTCTTGAGCAGCCACTAAGAATTTCCCTCCAAAGTGGGTATATTTACATTTGACTGAAGCACTCAAGGCAGGTATCTTAGGATTGGCGTCTTTCATAACTGGAGTAGGCTGACAGCCACATAAAAATTGGGCCAACTTGTCTCTGCTCTTCGACTTCAAGCCTTTACTGATGAATTCTTCACATTTCACTCTCAGTGCCTGAATTCCTTTCAGAAATATACCAGTACTTCCATATCTAATGGCTAAATCAATAGCAGTTATGCTTCTTTCAAATTCTCTAAATTTAAACATCAATAGAGCCCTCATTTCTAATCCTGTTACCAAGTCTGCATACAAACAGATGGTGTTTCCTAATAAACTTGCTTTTTCACTGAGGTCTTTGTCACTGAAAGTGGTCATAAGTTGATCGCATACTTCTTCAAGACTTTCATCAACTGCAGCTTGATCACTTTCGCTCTCTTCCTCTAACGATCTACTTTCAACCATGGAAGCCGAGGCTTTCACTCTGACAGCGGGACTTCTTTTCCCTTGGTGGTCCGTTTCCAATTTTGGTGAACTCACTGTCTGGCTTTCAGAGGAATGCTCAGTTTCTTTTTCCTCTATACGTTTAGAAGCTGTGTCATCCATTTTACCACTGCCATTCCCAACGTTTCTGGGTGCTTGCTTTTCAGGTGTCACAGAAGGGCCTTTTTTTACTTTTTGGTCTTTAGCATTATCTTCCCCACCAGAAGTCTTCCTTTCACCAACTTCCACTGCTGTTTCAATAACTTCAGAAACTATAATAGGCACAATATTTTCTGCCTGTACTTCTCTCTCTACTATCTCTTGCTTTCCAAATGAATGATCTTTTACCCTATCCTCTTCTTTTCCTTCATCTTTCACCACTGTGGTGCCTCCAAGCATACTTCTACTTTCTTCTAACTTCATTGGTTCAGAAACACGTTCAGAAGCCACTCCACTGCTGTCCTCTATATTTCTTTGCACAGGTTCGTCAACACAACTTTCACTTCTTTTCATCTCCATATTCCCAGATCCTTCTTTACTATGGCCTGATGCACCTCCACCATCTGACGTAGAAGTTCCACTCTGGTCTACTCTTTTGTCCTCTGGATCTTTATTGCCTCCAATACTATTGTTCACATCAGGTTCCTGGTCAGGTTCTTCAGAGACCTCGCAAAACCAAATGTAAGGTGGGGCTACTCTTGGATGAGGAGCCAAAACAAGGCTAAGATTAAAATAGTCATAAGCTTTTTCTCGTTCGCCAACCTTGTAGAACGCATCTGCTACTTTGTGAACCTTTGCCGACTTGATCGAATTCTTCCCGCCATTGCCCACAACTGGAGACATGTAGCAATGAGCATCCTCATTATTCCACAGCAAAGCAAATATGTCTTCAAGAGATTTGTCCTTTGTAAAATCTGCTAGCCATCTTTCTAATCTGGTTTTTCCAAGTCTCCTTTTAAATTGTTTTACCAAAGCTGCAAAACTTGGAGCCTCTTCCTCCCCTTCAAGTAGGATAGGTCTGGCAGTCTGAAAAGAAAAAAATTTAAGTTTAAGTACCAATTGCAATGCTTATAAATTTTCCAAGCTACCTCCCACTGATGGCCAGTGTTTTTTATTTTATGCAATTCTGAAGTTCTCAATACGGGAACATGTACATTACAAGGGAACCCACACTACTGTACACAAGTATATATAGTACAATGAACATGTACTCAACCCTATGTACAGTTGCCCATCTTGGTTAAGGTAAAAAAAAATGCAAAATAATCCTTCACATATGAATAGAGTACAGTATATAACATAAAAATGTAAAAAAATTAAACACAACAAAACAAAAACTGCTGAAAGCAGATTTACTTCTAATGGATAGAAGACAGCAGTCAAAACAATAACATGAAATCAGAAAAGCAATGGTCAATAAGCTGTACCAAGATGTCAGCATACAATTAGTAGATATAAAATGCTGAAACAAAAGGTAAAAGTAGTATTAGTTGTACTAGTATAAGGTGTGACATCACAGTGATAAACAGTGAAGTATAATGGTGGAATAAAGATGTTTGAAAGACAGGAAGACTTCAAGCTCTCACAGAAGACATGCAGGGAAGAGGTCAGAGATGTATACAGGAAGAAGAGGTGGGGATGGATGGAAGAAATCAAAGGACACTTCCTAAGCACTAAGACTCAAAGATCAATAAGCGCTCTGTAAGATAAAAATTTGTATGGATATGACGAACATTAAAAATTAATTCTATATATCAAAAAGCTTTCATTAGTTATCCATATTACTTTAATTCATACTTTTTATGCATGATACATTAAAGGAAACTACAGAAACAGTTTAAAACTTTTTCTCAAATTATTATGGCTTGAAAAATTTATAACTAACAAGTGCAGAAATACATCTAATCTTCAGTCAGTTTAAAAAATATTGCTCTTTTGTGTGTCTCAATCAAAGACTGCCTTCAATTACCATAGCTACTTGTGCTTGAGTTTTTATTGCTGGCTGAGAGACGGAAAGATCATCAACAGAAATATCTTTAAAATACACAATCCTATAGTTGGGAGGAAGGGTTATCAGATTATTCAACACAGAGGAAAAAATTTCAGGATACAAGTTGCTAAGGAAGGATGGAAAAGAAATGGAAGGGCCAAACATATAAAATATGAAAATGGAAAATTTATAAGTTGAAAACAAAGATACAGTACAGTACTACAATGATTGTCAGAATCCGGACAATCTTTCGAAAGAAATTTAATAATGAATGGGTTGGAGGATGTTTGCATAATAGAGGACCAATACAGAATGTTGTATAATGCCATAAAAGGGTAGCCAAGGCTTTCACAGTTGATTATTGGAAAGCCATAAGACCAACCAGAATAAGTTTATTACAAGTTGCTAAAGGCCTGACAGGAAGATAATGGCACATCCCCCTAGGCCATCAAGAATATGTAGAAATTTACTGAAGCTGAAGTGCCCACCACTGATGAGCTGACAAGAATACCGGCAGTCCCCGGTTTACAACGGGGGTTCTGTTCTTATGCCACGTCATAAGCCAAAATTCGTCGAAAATCGTCAAAAATCCTAAGAAAACCTTACTTTTAGTGCCCTGGGTGTATTAAGAACGATGTAAACTGCATTTTTATTGAGTTTTTCATCAAAAGAACCTCCAAATTTTGATTATGCCATTTTGGAGCCATATTTCTTCCCTCAGATCTGTGTACAACGCATCATAACCCTGGAACATGCGTCGTAAACCAGGAAATAATTTCTGATGAATATATATGAAAAGCGTCGTAACCTCAGAATGTCATAAGCCAGACCTGTCATAACCTGGGGACTGCCTGTACATGAACTCCTGACAAAAGGAATATATGAGAACAGTTAAATGGCACAACAATAATTTACAGATGAAAAAAGGACACACTACAATGTGGGAATTAAAAAGAGGTGTAAGACTGCCTGAACATGCTGAGAAAATATTGGACAGGAGGGTGCAGAGTAGGCTGATAATCTTGTTGAAATCAGTAACTGTCAATCTTGCTTCATGCCAGAGAGGCTGACAACAGGCAGTCTCTATAATGTAGCTACTATAGGATGCAAAGAGGAAGCTATTCTACAACATTATCTTAAGAAGAAATCAACAATTCCAAAACTGGCAATTACCACAGATGTACATTATAAAGTCACTTGAGATAAAAAAATATCCATCATGGGTCAGCCCTATCCTCACTACTGTTTATCATAGGCCTCAAGAAGGCGACAAAGGAGTATAGAAGGGCAAGCCCCGGGACCTGCTGTTTCCAGATGATCTATTGAAACGGAACAATGATGAGTTTTAACATTTATAGGGTGGAAGAATGGAATACCAAAGAATAGACTGAAATTAAGTGTAAGCAAAACAAAGCTTAAACCATGTAGATACAGTTGTATATACACTTTAGGGATGAACTTTCTGGTGCATCAAATGACATGTAAAAGATGGTGTCTTGAGGTGTTCAGGACTGCAAGATGCACAGTACGTGGGATAAGATTTTGATACACAAAATACTGTATGTATAAAAAAAGAGCAAATGCAGAAGAGGGAGGTGGGATACTGTTGTGGCTGAAGATCAGGTGTTAATAGAGACGAACATTTGTCACCATGAGAACCCACTGAACTTTGAAGCAGGTCCTGACAGGGCAGTGAGAAAGGGTAGCAACAGGCTGAATGAACTAAGATTGTCAGACTGCAGTGCTGGTAAATAAGTAAGAGACAACTGAAGCAGTCTGTCTCTAGCATTGTCCATACCTATAACTGAGATCACCAAATGATTATTACCTGAAGACTGGTTCTGCACCACCAAGGGGTTGGGGTATTACCTCATCGAGGCCCTCCCATGTGCAGACCTGAATACTACTACCTTAACTGCAATTACTGAAAAATGATGTTGGGTATGACTTCAGGACTGAATACAAGGTGTTTGATTACAACGTGTTTGATAAGTTTACATCAAGTGCATCCTAGGTTATCCTGTAGAATATGCTTGAATATGTGCACAGGCTGATTTGTGACAGTCAAGATATAGCAATACAGACTAACCTAAATGCATGAACAATGTCAGCTGTGTGATGCAGAGCAGGTTAGGTAGAGAGCTTCTGACACCTCCTTTTGAATTTTAGTTGAACAGAATGGCAAAGGTGTTTGATTTTATTGAGTAGGCTATTTAATTTGGAACTAAGCCCTATGTGATTTTGTAGATGTATACAATTCTGTCAAATTCACGATCATGACAGGTGCTACAAAAGTTTCAATGACACGCACAACAGGGACGCTAAGCCAAAGCTTTTTATTTTCTTTGAGTAACATACCTCCAGTCTGAGTACAGTATTTGGCTAAAGATAGTTGGGTGTGGGGACCGAACTAAGGACCATTAGTGTAAGATTGGTCTTACAGACGCCCAATGAATGAGTAACTGTGTTGATCTCTTATGAAAAAGCTCTTGGTATTGCTGCTGATTATGACAATTTGCTACAATTCTGTCAATGCAAGTGGGCTATGTTAATTCATAAGAAATGATTGGTGCTTTATCATAACAGCTGTCCAAATGGGTCAAGACGATAAAAATTAATTTTTTACCCAAGTATGTGTGATCATATTTGCCCCTATTCAAGGTTGCTTTGTTTGTTTGTGCCTAAGGATAGACTATACTTTCTCTATTTTGAAACTTGATGGTTTCAAATGGAGGTGAATGCAGCAAATTAATTTTTTTTATGAGAAAATGTTTTTTAAAAGATAAAGTTTAGGACAAAATTCTCTACTATGGGACTGGAATTTTGCCAAGAGATCTTATGCTTTTCTTACAATCCCAATTGAAGGGGACCTTTTATAAAAAGTAAAAAAAAACAAAACCTTCCATGTCTGCACATAAAAGTCGTAATTGGGACAAAATAGGGTGATAGCCTTACCATATTCATTACCACAACATATTAGTCTGATCATTAACTTCAGCAACTTATGTCCCTGAAACTCCTCTGACAACTGAATTTTAAATAGATGCTTCATCAGGCAGTATAAAGACACAAAAAAATACAGTCACACTCTAAAAACTTTATGTACAAATAATTTTGAGATATATAAATAACATCCTTTCTATTAAACCTAAACTCTACGCTTATTCTGAATCATTTCCCACAAAAATCTCATTTACCACATCCTTTCATCACACTCCTCTTCCAAACATCTACCGAAAACACCTTTCCTCTTTATCAAAACTCTTGCAGTTCTCCCTCCACCTTCACTATGCCTGACCTGGCACTATGCCTGGCTCTTGCTCGCAGAGTAGCCCGTGAGCCTGCCCAATTTACGAGAAACCTTTATGGATGGTGAGCGACCATCGCTGTTGGCATTCACTACCAAGAAACATCTGACTCAACTACTAAAGTTTTAATAGCATTTGTAATTTTGTACTGTACAGCCAATTGCTTCGCTATCTTTAAATTCGACTCTCTCTCTCTCTCTCTCTCTCTCTCTCTCTCTCTCTCTCTCTCTCTCTCTCTCTCTCTCTCTGTACGATACTACAGTATGATGGTTTCTTATTTACAGAAGCGTTTTTTTTTACGTGGAAAACTACATTGTCATTATTCCTACAATTTACGCTGATTAACCTTATTTCAGCTAACGCTGATTAACAACTTCAAATCTAACAACCGTAGTGAATAAAACAAATGACAATATAAAAAATAATATAGTTATCGTTCTTGATCCCGTAAAATGGCGGCATCCTAACTCGGGAGAACGATAATAAAAGGGACAAATTTGAAACATTTCCAACATCATGCACAAAAGCCAGGTAATTATGCCCAGATCACATCACACCCATTATTCATTTTGCCGGCACGTCACCTCGGCGCTGGATATATGACAACGTCGAAAATTGCCAAGATGCAGCATAACCAAAGCAAACCAAAAAATGACACTTAACCAAAGTGTCATGACAGTAGGCCTATCATCGATACACCGACCTTTTAACGCTGCCTGCTAATATCGTACATAATACACTTTAAGATGAACGCCACGTTTGTGCATGCTTCACCTCTTTACTTGAGGCACGTAAATAAATAAATACGACAACAATAAATTATTTCCAGCTCGCCTCCGTGGGGAGGCCTATAACCGAAGTGTCATGCAGTAGGCCTATCGACGATACACCAGACTTTAAACCATATTATAAACGCACTGTCAGATGAAAACCACGTTGCGCACATGCTCAACCACTTGATTTGACGTAAATTACTAAATACCTATGACAACATCAAACTATTTCCAGCTCACCTCCGTGAGAAGGCCTATGTTGGTATGCCAGCCCATTTGCTTTTGTCTGCTTCTCGGCCACCAGCCCCGGTCTCACAACATACCACCACATAGGCCTATAGGCCTACGACTGGTATGCGCACTCTTGAGACGCTACTTTATACTCTTATATTCACTTCATTACACAGTGTTCATTTTTCAAAAGGTTGGATTATTATAGGCCTAAGGTTTTTTTTTATCATACAATTGTTATTTAATTTTCCTTCCAGTTATTCTGGCACACTATAACAATTGATTTTCGATGGCATCCGGTGATGGTCACGGTTCCATCCTCACAACTCGTGCGGTGCGATACGTTTTCCATCATTTCCTACACAAGTAAATAATTAGGTTTATTGAGAAACCGCTTTTTGTTTTTAAGAAGGAAATTACTAAACGACATATTTACTTTAACTATCTCCATCTCTTTAAAAGTCTGCCTTATAACCTGATAGAAAAATTAAAATGCATATTAAAAAAAATATTTACGTGCAGCTATGTGGTAGTCAAATTAAACACGTCGCAAGCCAAAGTTACCTAAACCTCCCAAACTTAAAGACATCTGTCCTTTGAAATCATAACTAATGCAACACAGTAGTCGAGATACTTACCAACCCTACTGAAAACATTTTCCGGATTCAAATAACTTGCTTAGACATACAAACATACATATACATTATACGCTAAACCGGACGACATAGTCTTATTAACATGGTGTCTTCAAACCACAAAACAAACGTTAACATTTTTCTGAATAATTCTGTCCGCTCAAGGAAAAAAATAGCTGCAACCGAACTCCCTCCCACATATTACTGTCCCATAACTTGCAACTTGCTCAGGATCAGCTGGTTTCATAGTCACTACCTGGGGTACGACATACAGTACTTAAACCTTATATTTTAAACTGATTTCCAGTCAGTAACTGGGATTCGACATTGTGCCGTATACAGTTTTAAAATTCTCATTATACTTCTTTCACACAACACAACACATGCAGTAAGAATATAATGTAATGTAATCTATCTTAAAAGTATAATTCTGACCAACAATATATTTACAGTACTACAATTTTTGTGATTAGAGACCATCTCCACACCTCCCTAGTTAAGTAAAAAAATCAAGGGTGACAATTTATAATCTACTTATCGATATTCAAGACAGGCATTCCACTGGAAATTTGTTCAAAATACCAAAAACTGCTACCTGTCACCATGAATACAATTTATACTATTGACTTGGGCCATATACAGAACGGTATTTCAAATTTATTTCATCTCCACACTACCACACATTCAACTTCCTTCACATTCCTTGAATATTTTTATGATGCATACTATACTCTATTCAGAAAAGTGTACATTCATTACAAATAAATATTTATAGCACGACTGGTTGCTTGATGTTATTTACTTTAATCTTACCAGTAAGGTTCATGCTTTTATGTAAAAGGTGCTTCTACAGAATACAAATGGCGGTGAGAAAATTTTGAGAGAAGCTTGTTTAGAATAGCATTAACACGGACATATGCCACCATGTCCAAAGCTGCATTACATGCCACTGCCAGACCAGCCACCATAATGTCAATGATTGGAACTCCCTTTACCCATTGTTGCTTTGGGCACCTCCAGTGTTGACACTGTCTGGTCCCTGTCAGAAGTCATAGAAACCGTTTATCACCTACAGTTCTCCATAAATTGGTTTTAAGATATTCTCGTGTAAAACTTCACTGCTAACACCTGTACAGAAGACCCCTTAACAGGTTGATCTGTGGGTCAGCAGAACGATTTCACCAATTCCTCCTTGGAACTTGCAACCTCCTCCCAAATGTGGACATTTTTATGGACTTTACGAGTATTCAACTGTATCACCACATACAACCCATGGAACAGCCAAGCCCACCCACGCCGTACACTGAAAGCCATCCCGATGTCATGTGACACCAGACCAAACAGGAAAACTTAACTACATATGGATCGACAAAGCATTGAGGACTTTACTCAAGTTCTTCCCTACCTCTCATCATGGCCCTCTTAACAATAAACTTGCTCGTCTCAGAAAATATCACCTAGACATTTAGGCGCATCCTACAAGCCCTATCAAAGTCATTTTACCCCTTCAGATACGTCTTTCCAAAGCTCTCACTGTTTAACTCCAGGATGTTTTCCCAATTGTCATCAACATTGGTGACAGCTGGTCAGATACAGTGTGGTATAATGGCCTTCCTGCCAAATCTGGCCAACTTGCCGAGTGAAATGTCGACTCTCTCAGTGAACGTTCCCAAGGATGCGAATTATCGCGTTTTTTTTTCACAAAAGCATTCGAAATTACGAAGGTATTTTGGAACAGGCACACCAAGGATTGGTAACAGCTGCATTGTGTGCTCCTGGAAGGCACCACAATTACAACGTCCCCAAAGAGCCTATCGAAAGAACCTAGTAAAAAGGTAGTCGATACTTCTACAGATAAAACGGCCTTTGACCTACGAAGCGTAAGGTAAGCAAATAAATACTAGGGTAGGCTATGTCAATGCAACGGTAAAGGAGTCTCTTCGCCAGGTTTCATACTTTGATCCCCCAAATGTTAAGTATAGGCCTGAAACTGAAAGATGAAGTAGTGATTTGCACAACAGTAATGGTAAAATTAAAAAAACCGGTAAAATGGAGAAGCCTTCTACAAGAGTTAATCTAATTGTAGTTCCCATTTCTGCAAAAATACACCACCGTAGCCTACGCTTACCTAGGCACTGCACTCTAAGGTTTGCCTTACCTATCCTTTTGAAACTAAGTAATGACAATTAGCTTACCATGCTTTAAAAAAACTTCCCCAAACGTATTGAGATACACACAGCACTGTTACAGATGGTCGTCTGATCTGTTTGTTTTTCTCAGGTCGCAAGGACTTTGCTAGGGATTTCGGAAATTAAATGTTATGGCAGTTTCTGGGGTCCCATGATGACAAGTTTTGTTTGCTGTAAGTACCGTTGTATGAGGGAGCCACCAGTAGGCCCAAATTAGTTGGCCATTTGGGGCAGGCAATTTTCATATTCCCTATTTCGATGGTTTTGTGTGTTTTTGATCAAGACGATTGTCTAAAGATGTATATAATTAGTGTCAAAGAGAACATATAGCAGGTCTTTACCTTGACAAGTTTGCCCAAAAGGAAATTGCCTGTACTGTATAAAATTTAATGTTGTAGATTTGAAAATGAATAAATGGTTAGCAGTTATCTGGGATCATGACTACCAGTTGTAAACACTAGTGATTTCTCAGTAAATACAAACGTTGAATCTCGCGGAGTAGTAAAACATTATGTTCAAAAGATGGAAACACGAACAAATGATTTATTTGTACATTACGTTTGGTGGAGGCGCACTGCAAAATTCCCTCTCAGTTTTTCATCTTTCATTTTTTATTTACCATTGACAGTTGACGGGGAAAACATATTGATCATGTGCTATTAATCTTATAAAGACTTTTGACGTACTTTTTTTCTGGGCGGAAATTATAAAATGCTAGCCTACTCTTGTACAAAGATTCATCATGTTATGTAAATTGCAAAAAAAATAAGAGATTAACACGTTTTAAGTGTTCGAAATATGATTGATTCACTACATACGCAAATGTAATTTTGAAAATTGCGTGCCCACAACATAGTTTTATCGTAATGTTTTTATATATATAAATTCAAAACCCTCTTTTTTCATACTGAAGCATTAAGCACTGTGTGAATCACATCTGTTAAGGAAATCAGGTCAAAGTACCATATCATATCGGTGACTAATCTAAATCTCTTGGACAAACGACTTAGCTCAGGGTTCGTTTAGGTCAGGCAACGGGCTTGAAGCTTCGTAGCTCAAATGTTTGGAATCCTCCACATTTTTCAAGTAACAACAAACGAGAATTATCGCGCTGAATCTGTTTTTAGTGTACCGAGACCTTTTTAGTGTCTTGGGATCTAAGAAGTTTTAGTCTCATAGTGACATGACAATAAGATAATGCAGAGAGCAGATGTTACAACGCTCTTTAAGAAAGAGCTAGGACAGAGAGGTGCAGTTAGTGTGGTATGTGAATCAGTTGAAACTAAACGAAGATTGGCCAGTCATTTGCGTTGTTTTTACTTCATGATTCACCTTTTACTGGTAAAGCTTGATGTATTCTCAGTAATTCCGGATATTTGATTTGACTTTCTTAGGTGTTTCGTTTAATCAAATCATATTACCTAATGATTCCCGATAGATTTTGGTATTTAAAGGCTTCCTGTATATGAAGCGACTATCTCCGCACGTTCTCCAGATCTTTTGATATGCCAGTATTACCTTTGACTAGCTTGTGTTTACGTTTTTATTTGTTTGTCCGCTGTTCTGTGATATGGATAAATAACATTTACTTCGGTCTTTTTATAAAAATGTTAACAGAGGCGAAGCTTGTGACTGGGAACAATGATTAGATTTAGTGAGAGATCAGGGCTGGTCGGTTTGAGGGATGTGGTATGTTTTGCCAGCCACGTTGGGATAGCGTTTTCCAGTTTATTTATGTGAAAACATTTCGAGGGCAATGCCTCCCCAGAAGGCCTGATCGGGGGTAGGGGTTGAATTCCAGTTTTGTCCCCACCCCGACCCCAACACATCCTCGGCGGACGTTCTCGCTTCACAGCTCAGAGGTCGTTTATCCTCTTTGCTTATTTGCTTATCTATTTATATTGATGGGCCTATTAGGCGAATTGTAGTGTTTTTTTTTTTATTGTGTACAAGCACATTTCAGACATGACTAAATGTTCTGTGGAATACAAGAGGATGCAATAGACTAACGACATGAAAGGCGACCACATGTGAAGTCAGATTTAGATTTAAAATTAATATTACACTCTCTTATCGATTTTTAATTTTGTTTAACGTAAGTTCAGCTCACACACTCACACACACGCGCGGATAAAATCATAACCTTGACGGAGGTAATAATGGTACTTACACAGATTCCTACCCGAAAGAATGGATGGCAGTGATAAAGTCCTTTCTACAGTACATATTTTGATCTTAAAAGAAAGTCACTAATAAAATCTTACGAGACCTTTTTCCAAAATATCAAGAAAGTAACAGAGATGAAATAAGATACACCCCCGTTCTTGACTACCAAAATTCCATACCCAAACAACAGCCACATTAAACATTAAATAGCGCCCTTTTTATTTTTCCACGTACAGGTATTGGAAGAGGAGACGTTTCCGGCCATGACGTCACCGCATAGCCGGATCGTTACGTCAAAGAGGCCGGGCAAGGATAGGGACGGTTGCGTTGTCATTGCCGAACATCAGATGATTCGATCGTGCAGGTATTTGTGATTTACAATTTACTCTTTCGCTGCGCTCATGATTCTATTTTTAGAATTGATAAATTATTAGTTACAGTATTTCGTGCATTGTTTATCCCTGTGTTAGTCCTAGTATTAAACCTCGGTGCTACTTTGGCTTGTTATATACGTCACTTACTCCGAGTTGCTAGTACCAAACACCGCACGGTAAATGTAAAGTAGACGGCCGCACGAAGATGTCATTTATTAATATAATATATCGACCACATAATATAGAAATGGGTGTATATAATCCTATGATCCCCGAGAGACTAGTACTAAACACGGCGTCCCAAGGAGCTTCCGCCATGTTTAGTACTAGCACCTCGGGGTAGGTGATACGTAGATAACAGGCCAAAGTAGCACCAGTACCCCTTTGTTTCCAAAGATATTCGTTAGTTATACATTTATAAGTTACTAGGGATTGTGTTGATGAATGGAGTTCATTTCCTAGTCATTATAATGAAAATTTTCGATGGGGTCCATATCAAACTGAGGTACCTGTTGCAAGCGGTAATAGGTCTTAAGCCCAATAAGTAAATGGTGTGAGTGAGACGGAACTGGTAAAAATATTATCCTTCTATCTTATAACATCTTAGCAAGTCAGCAACAGTTTTGCATAATTGTGTTTACTTTTTTTTTTTTCTTGAAATTCTCGTCGCGTGAAAGTTCGGTCTATATTTATATAGCTGGTGATTCATTTTCAGTGTAGCAACTATTTTCGTAAACTTGTTTTCTCCTTCGATTTTGTTTACAACTTGTATCCACAAGGTTATTTTTTTCTCCTTCTTCTTCTTCTTCTTCCAAACATTTCAGCAAAATCGTTGGTCCTTTCCGAAAACTTTGTTTGCGAGCTTTCTTTCTCGGTTCGATATTTTTGCTTGCAAAGTTTAATAATGTCCAGATATTTTCGTCTGCCTTATTGTACTTTATTTAATTTTATTATATTATGTTCTATTTTAAACATTATACCACTCCCAATTATTTTCCTTTTTTTATTGTTACGTCATTTTTTTTTTTTGAGGGGAGAAGATGGAAAGGACAAACTGGTTTTCGTACCTTTTTTTTTAATGGAGATTTCTGTTGCAGGAAAATCTAAGTTGCAATAAAAAATAAGTCTAGCAACTAATATTATGGTTACGGAAGGAAAAAAAAAAAAGCACTTTCTCCTCTACTGATCAAATGTAAGGCACGATTGACAATTGATAACTTTGTCCTGTTCCTTTGTTAAAAAAAAAAAAAATAATTTAACCTGGGGACAAATTTAATAACAGTCTCTTAGAAGGAAAGTAAGCTATCTTGTTCCTCTATAAAAAAAAAACTGACAAATTTGAGCAGTTAGTGGAGTACAATTAATGTACTTTCATATCAAACTATTTGTGATTGTTAAAGTTTATGTTCCACTCTAAGTACCATTGTTCGCAGAGATGTTCATCGGTAACACGGGAAAATATTTCGTTTTCTCAGAGGTATTGAAATTACTAATTCAACAGGGTTTTAAGATAAATCCCATTTATCTAGCGATAATAGTATTCTACAATATTTTAGGTAAAAACAATCTGTTCCCTATTTTCAAAACCTGCCTTTAATCTTATCTTGTATTTTTCAGATCGATATTGATATAACTAAGCCTAATCTGATATACAGAAAGGCGAGGTAATAGTATAATACCGCTTTATATATATAAATATATATATATATATATATATATATATATATATATATATATATATATATATATATGTATGTGTGTGTTGTTCTACGTATTCAGATGTGCATTCACAGGTTGGTTTTATTTCATGCACACGTTCATTTTGTATGAATTTCATGTACGCTTATGCTTTTTAATGTCATAAAAGAATAAGCCTTGACGTAAGATCATGCATTATTTTCGTGTTACGCTTATAATAACACATAAAGCAATATAATATCCGTAAGTACCAAAGTGATTATATGTTCAGTTTCAAAATTCAAATAAACCATTTTAGGCCAGCGAGGCGCTCTAGACTCATAGTGACAAAATAACCGAAACATTAGCCTAGAATCGGTTTAAGCTTGGCTCTAGCTAGCAGTCGCCATTTAGTAACGTCTTTTAATTCCGTTTCACGGCGAAAACTGTTAGCTAATAAAATAAGGTTTAGGACTAATAGTGCGTAAACTGGGCGGCTGAACCCAGATTCTTAGAGTCTAGAATAAACGCGGTTACTGTCTCTTTGTTTACTGAAAGAGGAAGGCACCTGTGAGGATCTGTCTTTTGTTTTTTTTCACTCCTGTTGCATTTTTTTTCTCTTCTTGAACCTGTTTCCTCTAACAGAGGGTGGCTTCACTGAAAAATCAGGTTAAAGACAAAGCAAAAGGTCACTGCCCTTTTCATACTTGATTGCAGAATAGAGGGTGAACCTTTGTGCATCAATTTCCACAACTTGGTCGTGTCATAGGCCTATGCAGACCACTCATCAGGCAATCACTTCTAATCTTCACGCTTTCTGTCGGTTCTTTATATGTTGATTAATTGTTTTTGTGTGTTTCTTTATTTAATTTTATTTTAGCTAAAGGTGACACTTGATTTGTACGGTTTTGGTAAATAAAAAATAGAATGAAATAGATAAATTCAGTTGCGCGTTTTAGTTCGACAAATGAAGCGACCTCTCTCTCTCTCTCTCTCTCTCTCTCTCTCTCTCTCTCTCTCTCTCTCTCTCTCTCTCTCTTCGGTAAGCTGGCGAAGCACGATATTTTCTGTTCGTATTATACTATGGATATTTTGTGTATTATTCTATGTACGTAAGGTAATTTTCCAAGTAATCTAGGTTCTATAGCTAATGGCAGGCCTAGGCTAATATGATAAATACTTGTTAATTATGACGCTATGCCGAGGGAGAGAGAGAGAGAGAGAGAGAGAGAGAGAGAGAGAGAGAGGCTTAAGACGGGTCTTGGAACATGCTGAATTAGAAATTTTTACAATAGACGGGAAAATGTTTCATAACTATTGAGAGCTAGACACAACTATCGATCTTCCTTACGTAAATGGCAATTAGGCTTTGGTGTGGGTAAGGTCTGTAAGGACAGTCCTGTTGAATCTGCTAGCAATAATAAAAAAAAGAAGCCCAACTCCGTGGCCCAAAGAAAGAAAATTGTGTATTTATAAACAGTCAAGGGAAAAGGAGGCAGGGAGAGATTACCAAAGCGTGGCAATAGAGGGAAAGCCACAGTCATACGTCAGATAAACATGTAAGATTATAATGCTCAAGTGCACAAACTTAGCCGTACAATTCCAATAACACTCAGTTCAGGTTTATTGGCACCCATTACAGTTTTATTTACACGCCATCCATGCCTTAGGCCTATTGTTGTATCGTCAACCCATAACAAAATCTAGTCCTATGCTACGAACTCTGATGTTGCGTCATGTAGAATTATAAGATATATATATATATATATATATATATATATATATACATATATATATATATATATATATATATATATATATATATATATATATATATATATATATATATATATATATATTTTGTTTTGATGTCTAAACAATAAGTTACTTCTTGGAAACACTACTTGCTCTTAATTTGTAAACGAAAGTTTGATAATCTGAATTATTCAAGATTAACAAAGAACACTCTTTGTCTGCAAAGTAATTAATCATATCACATGACCGTTTTGTCTGCATTAGACCGATAATGTACTGTACAGTTTCTTTGTCTCTTTTTCCTCTCTCACTCACATCCGTAGGGGAGATAATGGCACACTGTGGGCATTACTGAAGAGCGCTTGCTTCGTCCCTTCTGTCCCTAGCTACACTCACTTTTTAGCCTTTTTTGTCACCATATCTGCTTCCATTGTTCGTAATTGCTGTCCAACACCTCTGACTGTTACTTCTTAGTGCAACTGTGGGGTTCTCCCAGTTCCACCTTAGGTACCTGTACTTTTCATTTGTCTTGATGTCTAACCATTCCAACTACCTCATATCATTATCTTAAACAGTGCTTGGCTTTACAGCATTATTTTTATAAATCATAAGTCTCTCTCTCTCTCTCTCTCTCTCCCTCTCTCTCTCATCTTAGACCAAAATCAGCTAGATACGAAGTGCGCACTGCGCAGTATATGGACGATTACCCGGATACCAAACATTAATTAATTTTAAACCTTGACAGTAGTCATTTCACAGTTTGCTCATCAGATTTATCAAGAAGCTTATCCCCTTTTTACGTGGCGGCTTGGGTCTCATGTCATCTGACATGTTTTCCCAACTCCGGAAGCTAAACTCAGCCATTAGTGAGAGCCACACCAGAAATATGAGGAACCAGATCCGAAAATATTAAAATATTCAACCCGATGTTTACACACGCGCACCAAAGTCGCCTGATGACGTCAGCACCACTCGCGGACCATCAGTTTCAGTCGGCTCTGGATCTGCGACATTTTCAGCCATCCTCTCGTACCCGTTTTGTCAAAACAAGCATTTCCTTTTCTTAAGTGACTCCGATTTGGTATCGGTTTGCTCGTTAGGCTTGAGGTCCTCCAGAGACGGAGAATGATTATGTTTAGCATCTGCTGCGAATTGGTCAGACTTGCAAAATAATTATAGCTCCTGGGAGCCATTGGCCTATGCCTGCTCATGAAGTGGTTTATTTTGTTTGGTCCCGTGGCAATACGTTTGTTTAAATTCAGTCATCTTGTTGTTATGTTGGTTAATTCTTAGGGAATTGATGATTAAAGGTAGATTTTATCTTAAACAGTTACGTTCAGAGGGCGTATCAAATGGCGTAAGCTCGAACAGATTCGAAAATTGACAAAGAATCGTTAGCAAAACAGTAAGGGTTGCATATTGCTTTGGAATTCATAAAATGGTGTGGGTATTTACCGTACTGAAATACTATAGTTTAAAGGTTTACATGAAGTATTACAAATGCAATACTCCATGTGATACCAAAGGGTAAGAAATTATAGTCCAAACTGACTTTACGTAAAGAGGCATAATTTTATGAGAGTAAAGCAAATGCTGTATGACACACTGTCCTCCTGTGTCAAATGTTTTACGTTGATTTCTCCATTATTTGAATATGACACATGACACGTTTCCCCTCTATCATCTGTCACATGGAAGAATGATTCTATAAAAGTAATGAAACGCTGACATGACATAGTTAACCTCCTCCCCAATCCCACATACATATTTTTTTATTATATTTCACCCACGGTTTTAAATATATACATATATCACACGGCACTCGGATTATTCTCTTAATTTTCATGAATTTGTGAACTTCAGAATTTGTTTTAGGAAAAAGCGGGATGAGTTGATAATGGCTTCAAATAAGTGCATGCAAGTACTCGTGTTGATGTGCATGTCATCACTGGATCCATCAATGTTTTTTCTCATATCCTTATCCGGAGAGAGAGAGAGAGACCTATTAGATCATATCGCACACTGCACCAGGACGATAAGCCTAGTCTCACCCCAGCTAACCAGGATCCAAGAGTCAAAACATCATTACTCCGGCATTCCTCTGTCTCTACAAACACCCTCTCCTTTGAGATATCTCTTGGAGAAGGTGCTAAATTAAGCTGGGGATGATTATTATACAAGAACTGTTGAAGTAAGTGTTACGTCAGCAAGCGATTTGAAGTTAAAATTGTCCGGATGGCTCGAGGATTTTTCAGTTATAGTCTCCTGTCTTTGTCGAAGGGACCAAATTGAACGGGGTTCTTACTTTGTGCTTGTTTAATGTCTCGGGAGATTCGCTGAAGAATTGGGTAAGGTCGTAAATTGGGTAACGTATTGGTTTCAACGCTGCTTGAAAAGTTATAAAAATTCTTACTTGAATTTCCTTTCGAACTTTTTTATGAACCGATAGCTTATGCTAGTACTATATGTTAGCAACGCGCAAAAGGCTACAAGCAAAATTAACCAAAATTCAGGAGGAACCATTTCAAGAGTACGGTTGTCTGAAATCTTCAAGATAATCATTCATCTTCATTTATAACTCGGCTAGCCCACGCGATCTACGATGTAACGAACTACATCTTCCTCGTTCCCTGGAATTTTTACATCCATTGTGCTCGCTTTGCCAAAGTTTCCTCTTCCTCTTCTTTCCATTTTTCCTCGGGATTTAGGGGGATGAGTAAACGATGCTTTTAGATTCATTGTGAAGGGCCGTGCCAACGGTGCATCTGTCGCCTAGCACAAAGTGTTCGCGCTTAACAGGTTTCGATGTTTCCCAACGTTGTTCTAATAGTAGTGATTATCATGATTAAACAGGATGAACAACATCAAGGTTTTAGGATATATTAGGGATAGGGAATGCAGAAAATAAATACGTAATTAAGTAAACGAACAAACTAATGAATGAAAAAATGGTAAGGACATGACCTAACCCAATCTAACCCGGGAGTCCATTCTACTTATACCACCAGTTGTGTAATCAGTTTTTGTGCCGCGTTGGCAATAATGGAAATAATTGAAATTTTACCAGAGTCTGCAACGTGCTACATGTAATATGCAATTCAACCGCTTCTCGAAATTTGCGGTTTTATCGTTGTATATCTGTCTGTCTGTCTCTTAGTCATTACTCAAGATAATCACGACGATTGGCTAGTACTCAAGGACTAATTTCGTGGTAAATGTTCGTTCGGTAGTTTGTCAGCTTGTTTTATCTTTGCCTGTAAACAAAAATATACAAAACTTGAAGATGGATTTTGTGATATTTTTTTAGAATGAGTCTTTGCTGCAAATAATGGTCTAATGGATTATGGTGGTGAACCGATTATAGAATGTTTTATCTTTGTTGAAGTGTACAGTTCCAGTTGGTCATTATTTTATTTTTTATAAATTTCTTTTGAGTCTGCGCTAGGTTTTGTGGTACGCACACTACTTTGTGCCCCTATTGTTAGTCAGCTTTCTCAAAAGGCAGTAGATCTAGTGACATACGTTTACCTTTGTGTCTTTTGTGCTCATCACGCGCTAAAAGCAGTAGGTCTAATGGTATGCTGTATTTGGTAACACTTTGTTCTCTACGGTTTGCGCTAACAAGTACGGATTCAAAAACGTCAAGCACACTGTTTTGAAATTCCGTTGTGTGAATAATTATACAGAGCAAAAGTACAGGTATTCATAAGA